>NW_022145576.1:0-112500 GCF_000002235.5 Strongylocentrotus purpuratus | reverse complement strand
GTAAGTAAATGTGTTAAGTATAGACAAACGGTTGGATAGCCCATTTCAAAATGATCCTGTTCTTCCATGGGGTCCAAAAGCAAAAATCATATTTTTAAATCAATTTTTATAAAAATCATAGTAATTTACCAATACACCATCCCCCTCTCTAATCGATCCCCCTAACCTCATCACCCCCCACCCCCTCGATACTGCCAACTCCTCCCGCTACCCCTTCCCAAGTCCTCCAGTGTATATTATCTCTGTCATAACATTTCAAACTAAACTTTTTATTTCTTTATTAAATATAGCCAAACTTCTTGATTATAATAATAATTATAATAATAATAATTTAAGATTTGTATAGCGCGTGCTTTGCGTGTGTTCGTGTGTGCGTGCGCGTGCGAGAGAGAGAGAGAGCTTTTGTGCTTGTCACGTTTGACCATGGCTGTCAACAGAATGTGCCAGTGATAAAGCTTGTCCTCGTAAAGCGGTGGATTCCGATTGATTTAACTTTGTGTCTGATGTAAGAAGATTATTTTTTTTAAAAGTTGAATGCTATGGCATAACCAAAAATGTAAGCTGTAAAGAAACAACCTACGTTGCAACGACCAAATCGCTTCATTCATGACCTGTAGACATGCACCGGTAGTAACCGTGCATACAAATACTTGAAAAATGATTCCTCAAAATCCGATTACATTTCTTCAAATAGTATTAGCCGTAAAAAAAAAAAGTAGGTTTTTAAAGTACAAGATATTCTTTATAAAGAAAGAAAGAAGATTAGAATAAGAAGGTCAAGAATGAGAGAGAAGAAAAAATAAAGACAAAAGATAAGTAGTGATAAGAAGAAAGAAAAAAATAAGACTGTAACATCATGAACATGAGGAATGGAAAGGGGGTGATAGGGACGCGGAGGAAATGACGACAAAGGTCATATTGGAGGAATTGAATGAAAATGTCAGATTAATGATGTAAACTATCCACTTTAATATGAGTACAGTATTTGATAATCTTTAAAATGTTGAAAGGAATTGGAACATTTTCTTTATTTACATCCTACAATACATCTGTCGCTTTTTGAGTTTTTCCATCTCTTGACCTTAAACTTTCCATCACGCTTTTCCCATACGTCAGTCTACTTCATTTTGAAAGGAAATTTATCGGAAAGCGCATGCGCGTGGCTGTCTTTATATCAAAGTGGTCTAAAATTTAGAAATACTAAAGATGGCTTTATTACCTATGCATATTATCGTTCAAGTATTACGGAGTTGGGAGCAATTCTGACTCACTTTATAATGGGTCAGATATGAGGCAACATCTGTATCTCTCAAGAAATGACGATTCATACTAAACAAAGAGACACCATGTAGAAAAAAGTTCTCTTCAGTTCTTTTCTTGCTCAACTCGACTTGTTTTGCAGCTGAGTATTTTAGTCGACTTTCGTCACATGATCTTCACATCAAATATTAAAGTCAACTAATAAGCCATTGACATTTTACCTGGGAAGAATCAGAAATTCGACAGAGAGGACAATTAATCTTCGGGAGTAAATTAAAGTCAGCGGGAGGTAAATATTAATCACTTCTTTTTTGTCAGTCACTTATTGAATTTTTGAGAATAATAGCAGAGGCAAAATTTTGTGACCGCTTTTTTCTTCTTAATGATGCATTAGTACATTTCGAGTGACTTGGAGTTACATAATACCTTATAGTGACATAATTCGACCTGAGAGACATTAGAGATTCGAAGGAGAGGAGGATTAATCTCCGGGAGTAAATTGAAGTCAGAGGGAAGTAATTATTAGTCATGGATTTTTAAGTCAGACATAAAACCTTGTAGTGAAATAATTGATTTTTTTTTAAACATAAAACTTTCACTTGGATGTTTTGAAAAAAAGTAATAACCTAAATTCAATGTTTTAATGAGTTTCTGGAAGTCGCAGATATTTGATGATATCTCATGAAATTTGAAGACAAAACAACAACAACAAAACTAATGAGCATCTTACTGCCATATTAAATAAGAAATTATTTTTCAAACCAATGCCACTTGATGAATCATATTAAATTAATGAGTATTATTCCATAGTTTAAAGGGACTTGGTAACATTGTTCAGATGAGAGAAAATGGTGCTAAGGTAGTGACTTCAATGCTAAATGTACAATTAAAGATAATCTGAACGTTTTAGTTAATACAGACCAATATTAATGATAACAATTTGGAAAACTTATCTGATCCATTCCTTAATTCTCCCAACTATATTATTATAATAAAAAAAATTAAATTTTAGGTGAATGTAAATCATCACAAAGCATTGCATTGGCGCTATATACCATTCCACACATTTCAGTGTTGACATATTTTTAACGCCTGTTTTATGTCATAATTTTACGGAAAAAAGGATTTGGAAAATTCAAAAATTGGTTGGGAGAATTTATCGTAAGACTAAGAGGGGGTTGCACGTTGATGCCTTCAAAGATTGTCTGTGGTTTGAGATTTTTTTTCAGGATTTTTTTTGCATGTTAGAGGCTTAGTACAGTAGAGGGAATATAATAAGCAATATTTCATACACAAATTACGCAGCTTTTTTATTTCTACCTTCCACAGTGTTACCGGTTCACTTTAAACAATATTATAATACCATAAAACCGACATTTATTTATAATCTCAAAGCTCTTTGGAAGCTCATAGGGACGTTGCAATGTAATATGCGCTATTGTTGTTATTATTAAAACTGCTTACTTTTTAAAGACATTGGTTGAGTCAACGAGGGAGAAAGAGATAGATAGAGACACAAAATAATGGCAGATGTAAAAAATGAAAAATAGTTACACAATAGATCGATTTTGATTAAATTTTAATGGAAATAATTTTGTTCGTGGTAAACTCACATTAGCAAGTCCGTTTGAAAAATAAATGATCAAATCCTGTAGACATCATATTAAATCGGACAATATGAAAGAAGAAAAGGAGGAAAAACTCTATACAAATTTTGCTTTTGAGTTTCAAAGCTCAATCATTGTGCATATTATTGTTAGCATATATGTACCACTGGCCATATTTTTTTTTATATCGCACACACCATGTCGAGATCGCAATCATATCTTCAGAAAATTCCTTTGAAAATCGTAATTATTGCTCTAAAAGAATCCTTTCGTTTGTGAAATCGGGGAGAGAACATGGTTCGCTAGAAAACGTAGGCCATGTATAGATCGAAGTTTAAGAAGGGTTTTAGAAGAAATGGTCTGCTAGAATCAATCCTGATGGAAGGTAGGCTAGAGCTTTAAAAATACTGGCAATGACATTTTGTTTTAAAAAAACACGATGATGATCTTGTTAAAGTGAATAATAATAATCTGAATCTAGCATGGTTTAGGCATTCGTGTTCCTTCTTTAGGGCGGTAGAAATTGACCCAGCACCATCGCGATCTATTATTTCGGAACAATTGGGATTCCATTATCAGGAGTGATAACAACATTTGTTTCTCTCTTTACACGGTCCAAGATACTGCTAAAGCATCATACTTTGCAGTTGGGTTTGATGGACTGAATATTAATTTGCGAGCGAATCAAAAAAATAAAATTTTGAATTCGCGTTGCGAAAAATTACATCTTATAATTAAAAAGAGGATTAAAAACAAATCCTGATGAGATTTAAGCGCATCTAATCATGGAAGGCTAAAATGACATTTTGTTAGTAACATTATCCTATCACCTAAAAATGCGAGCGAGCGTAGCGAGCGATCTTTTAGGAAGAGTAAAGAAAAAGGGTTTTAAATTGCTTTAAATTGGGGGCGCATTTAATGGAAAAAGGAAAAGGGGGACATTATCAGAAGGGGAAAAAAAGATTATTTTAAAAGAAAAGGTGCACATATCAAATTAAGATTAGCAATCATCAGAGGTGAAAATGAGTCATTTTCTTGCATCTGGAAAAGTGGAAAAGGGCACTTGTGAGAATGGAAAACTGGCATCTGTCGAACGAAAAGAGACACTTTTCAGATTGTAATAGGGGCATTTTTCAGAGATGAAAAGGTTGGTCCAAACCCTTTCAGCTATTTCTTATCGTTTTTCAAATATGGGGTCATATTTTGAAGGGAAATCCTTTACATATGATTATCTGATATATTCTTCTAAACTGAGACGAAAATAAAAATTAAAAAAAAGTTATAAACTCATTATTCTTTTTATCTTTAATAGAACTTTAACCTTCCCTTTAAGAATTGCCCATTTAGTCTAGTCTCTAACGTCACAAAGAAGGATAGGTGGGATCAATAATGGTTAGGATATCGAAATTATTCTTAACAGTCCATTTAAACATCTACGTTGCTATAGTTACAATGGATTTTTCTATATCTATTATTCAAACACTTCCATTTCGTTGCAGATAAAGATAATAATTCAAGCATCTGGCTATAATCCATATTACCGTCATGCATCATTATGAATTCCAATGTTCACTTAGGTTTTTACTTTTTTTAAACATTGCAGTTGAGGCGATGGGAGATTTGCCAGCATGGCCGTATAAATCCTCAACCTTTCTAATGAACGATTTACGCCGGGGGAGGATCAGCTCGGGGAATAGGAAGTATTGTGCTTTTGCAAACCACACCCTCTTTTCTCTCTTTGTGAGGTGAGAGATTGTAAGATAACCGGCATACTTCAAGCTGATACTTCAAGCTGAAGAGAGGCTTTTCTTCTTCACAATCATTCGAGAATTGAAGACAAGATTCGAGGGGTGTACGACTAGCATCAATAAAAAGAGGTATAACATCGATGTTTGTGTTATTCTGTTTTGTCGAGTTGGTAATCACCATCGTTTTCAGGATCACCCATATAGATAGCAGCAACAAAGCAACCAAAGCATCAACTTCTCAAAAGTCTTTAGAATACATGTATCTAAATAGAACTTCGCGTCAAACATCATTCGAAACAGACGGTCAATTTTAAACGCTTCTGTATGGCGTATAGTTGAATTGTAACTGTTTCGTTCTCAATCTTCTCATATTTTGTGCATTTTCTTCATTTTCTTCATACCCTTTCTAACTTGATAACCTGTCGTTCATCCAACCGGACGCGAAAACCTTTGTCGGGGGGAAGTTGGATATTAAATTTCAAAAGCCTTTATCATTAGCGTTGATGTGTTAATCAACACGACCTAATTTGCCTCAAAGACTAAAATTGTTAACTATCTGCAAGCGTTATAGTTGCTTGAGCTATGGAATCATTCTCCGGATCAACAAACATGCCATTTACCAACTATTCTATCATAGAGGATTTCGATGTGGGATGGACGGCTGGTAGAATCGAAAATAGCGCCTTTGTCCGCACGATCTACGGCCTGATCGCTTTCTGTGGAATCACCGGCAACGCTCTCGTCTGCTTCGTTCTCCTCCGCGTCCCCGCGCTCCGTACTCGTACCAGCCATTTCATCATCAATCTCGCCGTCAATGACCTCGCGACGTCCCTCCTCGTCATTCCATTTCACCTGTTCATGAATTTTCCACCTGCGCCGTCCGGTTTGGCGGGGCAGCTCTACTGTCGGCTTTTTATCTCGAAGGCCGTGCTGTGGGCCTCGATCGTCGCTTCGGCCTGTAGCCTCGTCGCTGTCACCGCAGAGCGTTATTTCGCAGTGGTCCATCCCATCCGGTATAAGCTTTACTTCACACCCAGACTTGCCATCATCGTGGTTGTCTCCTGCTGGGTTTTCGCCATTCTCCTGTGTTTCTATCACATGTTTTCTTATAAGCCATCCAATGGTTTCTGTATCTTCATCCCTTTCTCGAATCGAGTCGATCAAATGGTAAGTAGTTAGCCACTAGATATTATTTTGAGGTGGTTCGGAAGGATTGGGGGGGGGGGGGGGTGGGGGTCACTCCTATGAAGGATTCTAGATCTAAAAGGGCATTTGACTAGAATAATGACAAAAAATAACGTCAAGGGACTAATATAGCAACATATGCTTGGTGTGAGACGGGTTACGTCCTTCGATCTTTATAAAAGTTAAAATTTGATATTAAAGCTTATCTGCCATAGATTACAGGAGGGATTAGACCGCCCTACGAGGTCACTGGACAGGTGGTTATCTCATCAACTCAGCTCTCAGTTAACATAAGAAAAAGAGGATCATGGGGGACCAATGGTCACCGATTAAGCATTGTTTGTTATATAGAGGGCGCAAGTAGCTACAAGTAGTGCAATGGGCCTTTAAGGAGTTGCTTATTGATTTAAATTTAAAAGAACATAATGACACAAAAGGATAAGAGGTGAGTTAGATTTCTCCGTTTAGATTTAGGTAGGGCTTGAATCATTTATATTTTTTCTTTTAGTGCATATTTCTCGCCTTTGAAGAAATATTAGAAGAAAAAGTACTGAAAAAAGTCTCGGTATGAAACGATTAGTTTACATGTCATTTTCCGAAAATTCATAATTCCAAAGGTTCGTTTATATTTTGAGGGTTCGTAATTCATAATGTTCGTTGGTCCAAAGATTCGTATTTCCGAAAGTGAAATAGGGTTTAACAATTCCGAAAATGAAATACGGTTCACAATTTTGAAAATGAAACAATGTTCATAATTCCGGAGGTTCTTAATTTTTAAAAATAACGTACATGTAGACCCCTGGCGCATGTCCCTGTTTTTCCTTCGACTTTGCTACACTCCCTGAAGGTTGCCAGGCAAGCGAACTTACCTTATCACTGTACTCCCTTTCGCCGAACTACAGATTTTTGGAGTGTTTCTTTTCGTCATGATGTATGCTCTACCCATCGTCATTACCCTCGTGCTCCAGACCCGTGCCATCATCTCGCTCCGAAATCAGGCAAAATCATTTAACAGCGGACAACCACAACGAGGTCGGTTTACGATTTTATTTTGAAATTAAGAAGAGAAAGAGTAAACTCTCCATTATTATCACTGACATGTACCTACGTGCGTGTATTTTACTACTTGTATCAAAACAACTCGGTTTCGTGACTGTTTTTAAAGGAACTGTTGAGTAATTCAAATTATTACCAGTATTTACTATATTAGACCAGTGTTTAAGAAGTTCACACAACTATCTATCCATAAATATTGTATTTCAAGACGGACTGCAGACTGATGAATGTATCTAAATTATTTGGGATTGGGGATCCAAAAGATTTTTCTAATATTGATTCATACGTCATTGTATTTATCATTGAAAACTGATCAAAAGACCACGCAATGAGCTTTGGAAACGGGTGTATAGTTTGAAAAAACACGTCCTAAAAACATTGATAAAGTGGTCAAATCTGTCACACCAGCGACTATATGCTGTCGGTCATGCACTTTCGATTGTAAAGGTATGGGCTAAAAACCCGCCCCCCCCCCCCCCACTCCGGGGTCGGAATGACCGCATGCGTGTTACCAAAATGTCCGGTAAAGGGGTACTTTTCGTGAGACAAAGTCCGGCGCGAGAATTGTAAAAAAAGGGGTGTATTTGACTTTTCACCCAGAGATTTCTTTAAAAAGGGGGTGTTTTTTCTTTTTTTCTCTCATCTCTTTGGACTCCTGAGAAATTATTCCGAATTTAGGGGGGTAAATTGAGCATTTTTCCGAATTAAGAGGGGTACATTGAGCATTTTTCCGAATTTAGGGGGTCTCCAAGGCAGGAAAAGCCCGCAAAAAGCACGAGAAAGGGGGGTTCGGAAATGTTGGCAGTACTCAGATAGGGGGTGCTTTCAAAAAGAGGGAACGAGCATATGCGTTGAGTGGGGGGGGGGGGGGCGGGGCTAAAAAGTGCTCACAATAAAATAAAAAAGAGCCACCGGTGTGACGAGCTCGGGAACTCGGGAGTCTATTGTAACACTGTGATGGGTATAAGTATATCTATATTTTATCCTCATTATTTCTCACGAAGCCAATGAACTTTCCAATATTTCTAGATGGTGAAGCTGGAATCAACAAGGACCGATGGCAGTTTAGAGCAGCTGACGACATGCAGAAGACACTCTGGGTCGTCGTTCTCTTCTATGTCATATGCTGGGGACCGAACCATTTCCTCTTTCTCGCTTTCACACTCGGCGCCCGTGTCGACTTCACCTCGCAGTACTACCATTTCACCGTCATCATCGCCCTCTTCAACTCCTGCGTGAATCCCTTTATCTACGTGTTTAAGAACAAGGCGTTTCGAAGGGGTGTTCTTCAGGCTTTCCGTCTGCTCCCGGGGAGGGCATCTGTTCACCCTGCGGGGTCGGGTAGTGGGACAGGGACTGGGGTCTCTACTGGGGTCTCTACTGTTAGGGACACAGGATCAACGATTAATTAGTGGTCATCCTAGTAGACCTACATCTTACGAGGCCGACAAATTAACGAAATAAATAAGGAAATAAGTAAAATGACGGTAATATGACAGAAAGAGAGAGAGAGAGAGAGGAGGGAGGTGAGACACGCACCCACGCACGCACTCACTCACGTACGTACGCACATGCGCTCCTAAACACGCATTCTCACAACCACACACATCTATCGATACATCTTGACATTGTTTATGCAGGCTAACCACCATAAAGAGAGAGGTGAGAGGGAGAGAGAGAGAGAGAGAGAGAAGGGGAAGGGTCAGCAATTGCTATTAGCATCTCCATCCTTGTTTATTCGACTTCCTAATCGTATTTAGGCCAGACTGATACGTGATACCCATCCAATTCAAACAATAAACTCGACCGTTCTTGGTCAGTAAGAACGGATTAAACATTTTTCCTTCTTCGGCGAATTGTAACACTACTGACATTTATCAGAAACTAATAAGATTTAGAGGTGAAATTGAAATGCAAATTTGGATAATGAATTTTAGAAATCTAATACAAAAAGCCAATGTACGTACTGATATAAATATATTTAATGATCTGTGTTGTGGAGATATTTGCTTTTTAATGTAATACAGAATTTAACTGAATCTTTTTGTACAATAGGGATCCTATCAACATTATATTCGCAGCAAGTTTGTGTGTAGAGTGCAAACTCTTAGAATATATAAATTTTCTTTTGCTCATAATGATATTTTATTACATCTAAACCAAATAGATAATTTGTCTAATTCATAATTCAAAGTTTCAATGAGAGTATTTAAATGTAAATGTGATTAAAATATATTAGTGTCGTCTGCAAATAAAATGTATTATAAGAGTGTTGTTGTGTTTAAAATGTCATTAATATAAATCAAAGGGGAGCCTCGTGGCATTCCGCATTTAATGGTTGAAGTTAGCCACGAATTACATTTAAAATCAACAAATTGTATTCTATTATTTAAATAGTCTTTAAACCATAAAATAATGGTGCTTCTAATTCCATAAGCTTTTAATTTACATATCAATAATCCATGATCCATAGTGTCAAACGCTTTAGACATGTCCATACTAATTCCTACAATGTGTTTTTTCTTAGCGAATGAATTAGTAATTTATCACATGATAGCAAAATTGCCTAATCAGTTGAGTGATCTTTTCTAAATCCATATTGGTTAGGTATTGATATATTATTAATATGCAAAAATGAATAAAATCTTTTATGTACAATTTTGTCTGATATTGTAGATATACTCGGTAACAAAGAAATTGGTCTTTAATTTATCATTTGAGAGGGGTCATCATTCTTATATAAAGGAATTACTTTTGCTATTTTCAATAAATTAGGAATTGTGAGAGATAAATCAAAAATACAACACAATGGGGAAGCAATAAAAAATGAATAATATTTTAAATGAAACATTCAGATATAAACTAATTTAATCGTATCCACTTTATTTACTACACTTTCATGACTGTGCAATTTCCAAAATGTCATAAACAGTTCTCGGAACCAAAAATAAAGATTGTTCATTATTATTTTGTATATATTCTAAATAGTGTTGTTTTGTAAGTGGTTAATCTGCTAATTCTGAACCAACATTTATGAAATAATTATTAAAAGCATTTGCAATTTGGCCAGGGTATATTTTGCCCATTATCAACAGTTTTATGAATATTTTGCATATTCTTATTAGAACCAAGAATTGAGATTATAGTATAGTATTAATGACTGCTTTGAGAGAAATAGTTGTTTTTATACGCTCAAGGGAAGGTTAGAATTGTGCTATTACCCGAGGCGTGCCGAGGGTGATAGCCCAATTGTAACCTTCCCGAGAGCGTATAAAAACAACTATTTCTCGAATATTAAAGCAGTCATTAATACTTTTATATGCCGAAAAAAAAATTAAAAAAAGAAAGGGAAAATTTTTTTTTTTTTCGAAGATGGGACTCGATCTCTTGCGTACAAAAGGTGATGTAACTAAGATCAGCGCTTTAAACCGCTCGGCTATCGCGCTCTGTTACCGTTCAAAGCAGTTTTTTTTTTTTATATATACATTAAAATGGATTGAAACGGCTTCGCGTGGTGGATCCTTCGCGGCTGCTCCATTAAACAGGCCCTTTTTTTACTTTTGCAATGCATATTGGCACGAATTTAGATCAAGATCTATCGGCAGATGTTGTTTTTTTGTTTTTGGAAGTTTATTTTCGTCTTCATGTCAACAATGCAAGATAAAATTATCGGTAAGATCGATCGAGATTCAATTGTATTGAAATTACCGACCAATTCTTCGCACACGTACGGTATCCTCGATCGCTCAGACCATTTTTATGCCTCCGCCACCGAAGGTGGTGCCGGAGGCATCATGTTTTCGGGTTGTCCGTCCGTACGTCCGTCCCGTTTGACCGTTATCACAATATCTCAAGAACCATTTAAGATTTAAACTTAAGACTCGGGAATAGTATTTATCACCATAGGAAGACGATCTGATTAGATTTTGGAGTACGTAGGTCAAAGGTCACAGGTCACAGAGGTCAACTTATGAAATTCCTTGTATTGAGTTTGTTAGCGCGATATCTCAAGAACCATTTGAGATTTAAACTTAAAACTTAAGGATAGTATGTATCACCATAGGAAGACGATCTGATTAGATTTTGGAGCACGTATGTCAAAGGTCAAGGGTCACAGAGGTCAACTTATGAAATTCCATACATTGAGATTGTTATCATGATATCTCAAGAACCACTGGAGATTTATACTTCAAACTTAGTGATAGTGTGTATCACTATAGGAAAACAATCTGATTACATTTTGGAGCACGTAGGTCAAAGGTCAAAGGTCACAGGGCTCATTATGTAATCAAAAACAGCTTGTGATCGCGTTATCTGAACAACCGATTGATGGATTCCTGCCAAACTTTGGTCATGTATGTATCTTGCAGAGCTGATGAACTGATTAGATTTTGGGGTCACGAGGTCAAAGGTCAAAGGTCACAGGGCTCATTATGTATGCAAAAACAGCTTGTGATCGCGTTATCTGAAGAACCGATTGATGGATTCCTGTCAAACTTTGGTCATGTATGTATCTTGCAAAGCCAATGAACTGATTAGATTTTGGGGTCACGAGGTCAAAGGTCACAGCGCACATTATGTATGCAAAAACAGCTCGTGATCGCGTTATCTGAACAACCGATTGATGGATTCCTGCCAAACTTTGGTCATGTATGTTACTTGCAGAGCTGATGAACTGATTAGATTTTGGGGTCATGAGGTAAAGGTCAAGGTCATGCGGCTCATTATGTATGCAAAAATAGCTTGTGATCGTATTATCATTAGAACAGATTGATGGATTCCTGCCAAACTTAGATCATTTATGTATCTTGCAGAGCCAATGAATGGTTCATAAGATCAAAGGTCATGGGCTCATTATGTATGCAAAAATAGCTTGTGGACGCATTCTCATTAGAACTGACAGATGGATTACTATTTAACTCAGGAAATCTTGCAGAGCCAATGAACTGAGTAGATTTTAGGGTCATGAGGTCAAAGATCAAAGGGTCATATATGTTTATGAGAAATTGCTTGTAATCACGATATTCTGAGAACATGTTAATGGATTACAATTGAACTTGAATTTGAAAAATTTCTTCCGTTTCGGTTTGTAAAATTGCTCTATGACGGAGGCATCATTTTCGACTGCGCGCAGTCCAATTCCATCTAGTTTAACATGTAACCCTATGGGGTAACCATGGAGACTGACCTATTTTCCCAATAACCATGGTTATTGGGATTTTGAACTGTTTTTTAACCATGGTTACCGGGAATTTTCGGGAACAGTTAAAGTTTATGAATGCAATTTCGACCAATCAGATTGCTGGATTACTTAAGTGAGGTATATAATTTGCCATAATAACTAATTGTTATTCCCATTACTATCACTATTTGAATAATATTATTTACGGGATAAATGGATGATAGAAGTTAATTTATAACGATAATTTATTTCTGATTATTTTTCATTTGAGGGGTGTCGTAATGATTTCTTATATAACAATTTCGATATTGATTTTAATATACCTTGAGTAATCCATGGTCGTGTAGGTTTATTTTTTTTAATCGAGTTTAGACCGAACAATTAAAGGTATGTGTTTATTATAATAAAAAGTAAGCTATCATTGTTTTTAAGGCTTATTTACGTCCAATTAATAATAAATGTCTTTCCATTCTTTCTGGCTCAACTAAATTTTTTGAGATTCAATATTTTGGTCAGACTCTTTCCTTGTCATTGTTATATTTGCACGATTTTGAATTACACGTTCCACTTTGTGCATTTTAGAATAATCACTGCCAAAATTATGGACTTGCTTCATGAACACTTTTTGTTTGCCCTCTGAAATGAATATTAATTTCCCCCCTGCGTGTCATATTGTAACCGCCGGTGCATAAATGAATAATCATTACATTGGCCATTGATCTGCGTCCAGTTGTTTATCATCATTAGGGACTTTTAGATTTGCACGAAGACAACGTGAATTGCTACGATCGACGTCCCTTTAATGCACTGCCTTGAATGGACGTCACACGACGTGTCAGTCCTCGCAAATCTAAAAGTCCCTATTGCCTATCAATCGCCGAACAACTGCCAACATGCGCAAATGTTTCCATGAGCGGTCACAGATAAGTTTACGAAATTCTTTGAATCGTCAACTGCCCTACAACTTATCTGCAACTGATCACCCAATACAAAGATTTGCAAATTGGTTGTCGGTGACCGCAGCTTCTTCTGATTTTTTGGAAGTCTGCAACCGGACGTACATAGGGACTTTTAGATTTGCACGACGAGAACGTGGACTGCTCGTGTCACATCCTTTTAAGGCAATGTGACGTCACTGCCAGTGCCTTAAAAGGACGTCACATTGCCTTAAATTGATGTCACACGTAGCAGTCCACGTTCTCGTCGTGCAAATCTAAATGTCCCTAGTGTGGCTTAGACTGCATCGAATATATGGATGTTTCTGCTTTAAAGGATTTATTAACTATAGCACTCACCTGTTTACGGATTATTGCATTTCAATACTCAGAATGGACGTTCACTCTATAAATTGAAGCCACATTGTACTGGATTTTGAAAAATGTTCCTCCATCAAGAGTAGAGATCGTTGAAGAGGTATGCACTGAATAGTCATTAGGAGATTTTGATTCTTCTCCAATAAAATAATGGACTCGGAGTCGTAATTTACGAGACATCCATATAAATAGTTTGGTCAACGCGAGCATTATGGTGCATTTAATTGGTTCATCTAACAAGCCCACGGCATAACTATGAGCATCATATTTTTAAGCGCCTTATCATCCCGAGTAGGCCAAACCTTAAACAAACAAAAATTATGGCTGTGGATGGTTAAGTCGCCGGAGATGGCAACATGGATGGTAGCAACTTAGTGTGGCAAGTGGGTGAGTAGCCCATCATCTCACTGATGAACTGGATATGGATGTATCAAATTCTGCTTTAAAAAAGGCAATGATATAGAAGTACAAGTATATGTTGTAAAGATGTCTCTTTTGACAGTCTCCATGATTTTTTTAGGGGACTGTGGGAGAGGGCTGGGGGGGGGGGAGGGGGTGGGGCACTGCAGGAGGCTACCGGTCATGATGTTAACTCTGATCATAAACAAGCACATAATTTAAAAACGAGAATAATAATGAGCTCCATGAAAGAGAGAGATAAGGAGAGAAGAGTTAGAGAGAGAGAGAGAGACATTATATCTAGAGAGCGAGAGAGTGAAATGGGGAAGTGAAAGGGGGAAGAGTGAGAGAGGGGAGAGAGAAAGAAAGAGAGTGGGAGGGAGAGAGAGAGAGGGAGAGAGATATCTAGAGAGTGAGAGAGTGAAAGGGGGAAGTGATAGAGGGGAGAGAAAAAAGAGAGAGTGGGAGGGAGAGAGAGAGAGAGAGAGTGAGGGGGGATGAGTATAGGGGAATATGAAGTGATGATGAAAAAAAACATTTAGTTTCTATTATGTCTTCACAGAAGCAATGGTTTATCTTCAACTGGGTGCATCTTGTCCAGATACGCCATTTCGCACTGTAGGCCTATTCAAAGTTAATGTCTTTATAAAGTGCTTCGTTACGAATGTAATTCCGATAGAAAGATATAAAATATAT
This sequence comes from Strongylocentrotus purpuratus, assembly GCF_000002235.5. NCBI lineage: Eukaryota > Metazoa > Echinodermata > Echinoidea > Camarodonta > Strongylocentrotidae > Strongylocentrotus > Strongylocentrotus purpuratus. The sequence goes on along the minus strand of NW_022145576.1, from coordinate 98,054 downwards.
TTGGGTACCTCGCTGTCAAATAGAGGATTTCGGGCACTTGCTTGGCTGCCTGAAATCATCCTGTTTCTAAATGTTGCGAGCAAGCAAAGAAGAAAAACTCTCTATCATCTTCAAAATGCTATTTCATCGTGAAATGACATACTCTCCCGGTTTCTAACCGACGTTTTTCATAAATGCAACGTTATTCCTTCAATATGTTTTGGTTATAACCTAATTTCTCTCGTGGCACGAGTTGTCTTATGGCACCCCGGTTGAAAAGCGCTGTACTAGATGGTCAAAATTTGAAACTGACCAGGTCAGGAGCGGATATACTCCTAGCCCCTTTAGAATCGGATTTTTTTGCATTTTAAAGTGAAACGGAAACAAATTTGTACATGTGTACATACTCTTGCTGTCGCTGTTTCCCCATGTATTCTATCTTTTACTCCTGTTTCCATTTCTATAACTTTTCTGCTGTACAATACATCAAGGATGCAGATACGATCATCCAAACCATTTTCGATAATTTGACAAAAACATGTATTACCAGGAAGATGTGAGTTTTTACAGCTATCATTTACCTGTTATTACTTTTCTGATGAATATCTTGTCGACTAAATTTATGTTAGTAATGATCGGATAGGCTCTGATGTGCCTTGATTAAAATTTATCAACTATTACATAAAACATGTCCCCATTGCATAAGCTGGATTTGAACTGTGTGGCCGCGACTTATACTCAGTATGTTTCGAAAATAATATCGCTAGTGACATTCGTTTGTCTCGAATGTATGGTCAACAAGGGATCCAAAAGATCACGACGTTTCGTGTGCTGCTGCTACACATCGTCAGGTGATAAAATATATTGTAAGCGAAGTGTAGCAGCGGCACACGAAACGTCGTGATCTTTTGGATCCCTTGTTGACCTTACATTGCGAAACAAACTAATGTCACTAGCGATATTATTTTTGATACTATATCCGCAATGGGTAATATATTAACATTACTGAGTATGTTGTTTGAAACTATTTACCCATTTTTTTTTGTTATCCAGGAGTGTGCAGCATATTTCACTACATGCAGCAGGGGTGGATCTAGGGGGGGGGGGGGGGGGGGGGGTTCAGCGGTTTAAACCCTCCCCCTTGGAAAAAAGAAGAAAAAGGGGGGGGGGGAGAAGAAAAACATTAAAACGGCGCGATTTTTGGAAAATCCTGGATCCGCCACTGGGTCAAACCACCCCCTTGGCAAAAAGCTAGATCCGCCCCTATGTGCAGTGGTCGAATATATATATGGCGCCCCTCCAACAGAACTAGAGCATGTGTAAACCTCGACACATTTTCGCACATATTGATTTTACAGAATGTGTTATAAGAGGTGAGAAAAATCATTATTTTGTATGTATATATTCATTGTCTGTGATTTCAACCTTGAAACGTTTGCTATCAATACAATACCCAACGCTATATTCCCAGCTACCAAAACAGGCCCCGCGGAACGTTTCTTCAAAGTGGGGTACTGTATTTACGATCAGGTAGAGCGGAGCGTACATTGGCGTGAGGTCCAGGGGCTCCATAAAACTCAGGGGTTTAATGCATTTAATTACGGTCAAATGAGCATATTTTTACACCTTATTTGTGACACTGGCAGGTCACTGTAGATTAGTTTCATGACGTAAAAAGGGGAGGTTCTAGCTTTTTGCTAAGGGGGGGGGGGGGGGCCGGTTTGACCCAATGACGATCCGGATACTTTGTAGATCTGGACATACATAGGCGCCGGAAGTGGGGGGGGGGGGCAGGGGGGCAGTTGCCCCCCCCCCAGTCAAAAAAGTGGGGGGCAAAACGCAATTTTGCCCCCCAAAACGCTCCCCCCTCCAAAAAAAAAAAAAAAAAAACAGTAAAGGAGTAAACATGGTTTGTATATTTAATCCAAAAGAACGTAACAATAATAAAAACCTGAATTAAATCATATATATGAATTCCATTCAAAGAAAAAGGAAAGTTCACAGGAATTAAATTTCATAAACATTGCGCATGCCACCTATACGGTATTTATCAATGGAGGTCTCTATAATAGCGATACGCGCATATCGTGGACACATTGTGCGAGAATGGGAAAGCGTGTCCGTTTTTTTGTTATAGGGGTGAGTAGACATGAGCCCCTGAACTCTGGTGTACTGATGGGGGGGGGGGGGTGATGTATTTCTTATTCGAAACAAGTGATTTACAAATGTTGATGTTGTGACATGATTTTCCGGCATTTTTTCTCCATTTTTTTTGTAAGTCATACCTTTTTATGCGTTTGTTGGAAAATAAGTAATTTCCAAATTACAGTCAGGCGAAATACGCTTATTTAGAAGCCTTTATGTCATGGTCTGTAAAGTGGCTGGGCTCGAGCCCCCCCCCCCCCCCTTTTTGAAAAAAATGCTCATCTGACCGTAATTACAGGCTTAAAACCCCAGAGCTAACGGGGGCTCCGCCCTTGGACCCCATCCAGGGACCCAAGGCGGGCCCCTGGATGCTCATCTGACCGTAATTAAATACCTAAACCCCCGAGCTTCCGGAAGCTCTGCCCCCTGGAACCCCACCAAGGGCCCTAAGATGGCCCTTGGATGCTCCATCTGACCGTTGTTAAATATTAAAACCTCTGAGCTTCTGGGGGCTCTCCCCCCTTAGAACACGTCAATTGCCTTACAGAGGGCCCCTGGATGCTCATCTAACCGTAATTAAATACCTAAAACCCCCGAGCTTCCGGGGGCTCAGCCCTGGACCCCACGCCAATTTACGCTCTACATGATCGATTAATACTCCACTTTGAAAAACGTTCCGCGGGACCTGCATGTAACGTGCAAGACTGGTGGTGATGCAGATTTTTTGTCTGCCCCCCCCCCCTTCCTATTTTTTTTTCTCATTACGTCACTGCCCCTGGAATGTGAGCCCCCTGAAATGTTTGCCCCCCCCCCCCCCCAATCCCAAACTGCTTCCGGCGCGCCTGTGGACATATATATGATGGCGTTTTTGTATGCACATCACATTTTCACTTGGCAGCTCAAGGGGGGACGGGGGTTAAATCCCCTACCCCCCCCCCCTGTAGATCCGCCACTGGTAAATCATGGTCTGTAGCAATATTTCATTCAAAGTTCTGGTATTGGTAGAAAATAAATTCTCACAGAATCTAACCAAAAATTTCACCGAATGTCCAAGATTACAAATAAATGGCATGTGCTCAACGATTTTGGTAGAAAGTGTATAGGGGCTGAGTAATGCAGGGGCGAATCAAGCCGGCGGCAGGGGAGGGGCCCCAATTCGTGAGAAAATATTTAGCGGCGAAATAGCCGGCCGATAATTCGTTCAGTGGGGGGGGGGGGGGGTAGTGGGGTAGTGAGCACTAATTTTGATGTTGGCCCTCGGGGAGGGGGGCCCCCTGGATCCGCCACTGGAGTAATGAGCTTAGAAAGATAAGGAAATCAAGGTATAAGTAGGGACGACACCATGTGCTTAACACATAGTGAATGAATATGATAAAGATAACGAGATGATATAGCCAATGCAACACGAATATTTACGAACAATAAACAGTCAGTTTCTGTTTATAGGTTTGATACCCAATGTCAGTGGCGGCTCCAGGGGGGGGGGGCGAGCCCCCCCCCCCCCCCCCTGGGAAAAAAATGTGTATTTTTACCTGTTTTTGGAGATGGGCCCCCCATGTGGTAAAATTTAAATTTCCGAGGGCTAAAAAAAAATATATAGTGCTCACTACCCCCCCCCCCCCCCCACCTAGCGAAATATTGGCCGGCACGATTGTCATATTTCAGCACACTAAATTTCAAATTGATTTCAAATTTGGGCCCCCACCCCTAAGTAATCCTAAATCCGCGCCTGCCCAGTGTGTAATCAAATCGTGAATTTTCTTTATCATAATCTGTTGTAAGAGATGCATTCACATAATAGCATCATCTTTGAAGAACATTTTCGAGCAAACTATATCCCTATACCATCGCACATTCTTTTTCATTCTCCTATGTCTTTCCCTCGCTCTCACTTTTTTTGGTCATCCCAATTTTTTTTTTTTTTTTTTTTTTTTTGGGGGGGGGGGGGGGGGTTGGTATGGGCAAGTTCCCTTATTTACCCCACTGCTAACGTGCATGTGCATGTGATATATATCGTTGTTTAGTTAATTTCGATAGGCTTAGTAAATTTGTATATCGGGCTAATTTAAAAGTTGAACACAAAATAATAGGCATGCATATCAAGTAGCCTATACTAGGAGAGTAGCTCGCAATTTTTTTTCAAAAGCGAAAACTGGCATTCGGCAAGAGTCATCAGTCGCCTTGTGGCAAAAATATTGCGCCTGTGCCTATTCACCCAAGGCGCTGTATTAAAAGACGCTGCCCTTCTTCTCGGGAGAGACAAGTTTCAAGTTTCAAGTTTATTTATCTTTCTTTCATAACACACATTACAAATATGACATGAATATAAAAGAGTGAACAGAATTTGGCGTTACAATAGAAAGATGAGGTGACCTTGGTTGAAAGCAAGGCTTCAGTTCAGTTCAGTTCATTTTATTCAAAACCATACAAAGCATGATATAATCTGTTACATAAAAAAGAGACTGGTAATAGTACATCAATCAACATATTCTAACTTGATTACATCATAAACTGAACGGTTTTAGGACCCCTTTAGAAGCTAAGCTTGTGAGCGGGGCCCTATAACAAAATACATACATTTACAGTAAAAAGAATGTTACGTATGATTATACAATGGATGAAAATACTAAGCTACAGAATATAGAACATACAAATACTCTCACACACACACACACAGACACCACACACGCACATCACCATACACAGCAAACACACTGACGAGTAGGTCCTTAGTGGTCAAAAAGCATTTCAGAATGAGAAATTACTAAGATGCGAATAAAAACTATGTCAGTCTTTCAAGCAGGTACGTTTTAGATAAACTTCTAAACCTAGAAAGAGTTGTACTATTTTTTATATCATCAGGCAGACTGTTCCATTCTTTAATGCAAGAGATATGGAAAGAGGTCAGAGTGACATTTGTTCTTGCAAAAGGCTGTCGAATAAGACACCTTTGACGTGTATTATAATTATGAATTTGCGAGTTCTGACGGAATAAATCTTTTAACGTACATTCATGAGGCATAGACTTAAGATTAAACATAAACAATATGCAATTGAACGACACAAGTCCACTTAGTGGTAACGTTCTTAGTCGAAGGAACAATGGAGAACTTGGATGTCTATAATAAGAATTAGTAATAAGCCGTATTGCTTTCTTCTGCCATACTCTCAACTTATCAAGATATGACTTAAAGGTGTTTCCCCAAGCAACATTACAATATGTCAAATAAGGAAGAATAATACTATTATATAATGTTATCAGCACTCTTTCAGGTAAAATAAATTTTAATCTAAAAATGACACCTACACTACGGGACAACTTTGTGCATACAGCATCTAAATGATTTCTCCAAGATAAATGCTCATCCATGGTTAGCCCTAAGAACTGAACATTTTCACTAAGCGCAACATCATGGCCTCCAACATTAAGAAAAGTAATGCCATCTGGAAGCTTTTTACCCTTGGAGCGAAAAATAACACATTTGGTCTTTTGAACATTCAACAATAACTTATTACAACAATACCATGCATACAGTTTCTGAATCTCTTGATTCGCAATTAGTAATAAATCTTCAGCCTTCTTATCAGCGCCAACAGCAAGCTGGTATCATCAGCAAAAAGTGAGTATGAGAATAATGTTGATGAGTGTATTATATCATTTATATAGATCAGAAACAACAGGGGACCAAGAACAGAACCCTGAGGTACACCATATTTAATAGAAGCAAGTTGAGAATTAGTACCATTCACCACAACAAATTGTGTCCTGACAAACAAATAGCTTTGGAACCAAGACAATGCTACACCACGTATTCCATAATGCTCAAGTTTCCTAAGGAGGATGCCATGGTCAATAGTATCAAACGCCTTAGATAGATCTAAGAATATCCCCAAACAATACTTGTCTCCATCAATAGCTTTTATGATATTACTTAATAAATTAAACACACCCAGTTGTGTGGAGAAGTGCTTACGGAAACCACACTGCTGAGGAATCAAGATATTCTTTTTAGATAGAAACTCATTTAAGCGTTTATAAATTATTTTCTCAAGAATTTTAGAAAAGATTGGTAACAATGCTATTGGCCTGTAATTAATGACGTTTTTACGGTCAGATTTTGTATACACTGGTACTACTTTAGCTACCTTGAGTTTATCAGGAACAACTCCCTGAGATAAAGACATATTCATGATTTTACACAAGGGATCAATAAAAAGGTGAATGCACTCCTTTATAATTCTAGGTGAAATATCATCAGAACCACTAGATTTAGATGGTTTCAAAGACAACACAATATCGATGATCTCAGATTTTGAAGTTGGTTTTAGAAACATTGACGCATTATCATCACACTGTTTCATATAATCTTGAAAAGATTGTGGTACTTGAGGAATGTCTGCACTGATTTGCATGGGTAATCCAATGAAATATTTATTAAAACTTTCAGCCTTATCCTTGGCAGAAGAAAGAAGTACTCCATTAAAATCCATCTCTTGAGGGAGTGAATGCCTAGTTGACCGACCTAACAATTCATTGATATGAGACCAAGTTTTCCTAATATCACCTTTAACACTGTGGAACAAATCATTGTAATATTTTTGCTTGGCTATACGAAGAGTATTAACCAAGACATTCTTATAATCGATATATTTCTTTTTATTCACAGCTGTTGGTCTCTTGACATAACTACCATAAAGCTTATGTTTATGATTTATTGTTTTCAATAAACCACGAGTTACCCATGGCTTTTTACATTTACTTTTTATCGATACTTCAATTAATGGGAAACATAAATTATATAATTCCAGAAATATTTGTAGAAAATGTTCATATGACTCATTGACGCCTTCCAGTGAAGGCAGAGCCTGCCAATTAATTTCAGCTAAGTGTTGCTTGAACCTTGAGATTCTTTCATCATTTATTGACCGCCTCATAACTTGTCCATCTCTCTTGACAGAAGTTACCACAGAGCCATTTTTAACACAAAATATAGGCATATGATCTGAAATATCTGAACATATTACACCCGAGCTAAACTCATTTTGAATGCAGTTTGTGAAAATAGTGTCAATCAATGTTGCACTAATTTCAGTAATACGGGTAGGTTTAGTGATGAGAGAAAATAATCCAAATGAGTACATGAAATCTACAAAATCTTTAACACTACGATCAGTATCATAATTCATTAAATTGATGTTGAAGTCACCCATTAAATATACTTCCTTGTTTTCTCTACTCAATATCTGTAGCTGATGTTTTAAGTTTTCCACAAAGGATATACTATCATAGCTTGGAGCCCTATATACACATCCAACAATAATCTTTTACTGAGGTTTGTTATTTCAACAAAAACAATTTCATACCCTGAATTGGATCCAGATAAATCAAAACGGAATTTGAATTCCAAATCATCTTTAATGTACAGACATGCCCCACCGCCATTTTTGTCTGCCCTACATATGTGAACAAAAGAATAGCCAGGTATCTGAAACATATTGACATCAGTTGAAGTTTTAAACCAAGTTTCAGAGACACCTATCACAGAAAAATCATGCTTTAAGCAAGACAACAATTGTAACATCTCATCATAATTCTTACATAAACTCCTGGCATTTACATGCAAAAGATCGAAATTTCCTTGTAGATTCTGGTCAAATGCACCACAATCAGCATATGCACAATCTCTAAGCATTATGTTTACATCTTCTTCAACAATGGTTTCCATTATTTACAATTAAGAAAATTAATGGCACAATAAACTCTAAACACATATAAGTCTTGGAAATGACTACCCAGGATGGCATACATACTTGTGGATTTAAGGTCCCTCAAGAGTGGTTTATGAGTATGTTCTAACAGAACAAACTCGTCAGATAAGAATAATGCGTACATTTAAATGCTTACAAAACTAAACTAACTGAACAACTGAGAAAAATATTAAACATAAATAAGTACAATAAAATCTACAAGCCCACTAAATAATGGCTATAAACAACAGGAACAGGAATATACTACGAGCAACAGGACTGAAACACAGACAAAAACTAAACAAGACAGACAGATGAATAGATGTGAGAAACGGGAGTAGAATTATGCTGACCTATATAGCAAATAATTTTCATAAATATTTATCACAACTATAAATCTAGACGATATCGACTCAAATACCGGTACAGTAACTTCAGTTTGCGCTTAAAGGCACACTGCCATACTTGTAGCTACTTGCTCCCTCTATATAGAAAACTTTCCCAATCGGTGCCTGTTGGTCCCCCATGATCCTCTTTTTCTTATGTTAAATGAGAGCTGAGTTAATGAGATAGCCACCTGTCACAGTGACCTCGATGGCTCTCTGTGTGGTCTAATCCCTTCTTGCCCAGTAGTGGTGACTGTCTTTAAACACATAAATACTGACCGATTGCGCTATTCTTGGTTCAAGGGAATTCCAAAACCTAGGTCCAGTGAACCCCAAAGTAGAAAGGGCAAATTGCGTTCTAACGAGAGGTAAGTGATATGCTTGCGCCTGACGTGTGGAATAACCATGAACTTGGTTATTTTTCTTAAATATTCCAGCCAAGGCTACTGGCAGTAGACCTGCATTCAATTCATACATTAGAGCTCCTAGTTGTAAATGATAAATATCTTCAACTTTCAAAACACCACTATTATAAAAAAAGAACATCTGTATGCGCAAGAGAGTGAGTATTACAAACAATTCGTATTACTCTTTTCTGTACCAGTAGTAATTTATCCATTTGAGATTTAAACGAGTTGCCCCAAGCTAACACACCATAGTGCAAATATGGCAAAATTAAAGTTGCGTACAACATACGTAAAATATTCAATGGGAACACAGATTTCAATTTATAAATTACACCAGTATTTCTTGACAATAATTTACAAAGTTTACTAATATGGTACTTCCAATTTAAATGTTCATCAATATGCAAGCCAAGAAATTTAAATGTAGATACCCTTTCAATCTCAACACCATTAAACATTATATTGCCAGGCAATATACTCAGGGAATTACTAAAGAGCATATAATTAGTTTTTTTAAGATTTAAAGACAACTTGTTTGCATGAATCCACAAAGTCGCATTAGTCAACTCAGAGTTTACAGTCTGCAAAAGAGTTTGTGGATTTCTGTGAGAGAAAAATACACTAGAGTCATCTGCAAATAAAATGAATGATAACATCTTTGCGGAAAGTTGCAAATCGTTAATATACACAATAAACAAAAGCGGGCCTAGAAGGGATCCCTGTGGGATCCCACAAGTGACATCCCACATATCTGAATCAATTCCATTTAAAGTAACAAACTGTTTCCTATTTGTTAAGTAGCTTCTAAACCAATCTAATGCTATTCCCCTTACACCATAATGGCACAGTTTATCTATTAAAATATAATGATTTACAGTATCAAATGCTTTAGAGTAGTCTAATAAGACACCAACTGTATGCATGCGTGTATTTAAGGCACTGGATATCTTATCCACCAAATGTAGAATAGCATGAGTTGTAGTGTGTTTTTCAAGGAAACCAAACTGAAAATTTGACAAAATGTTATCGTCCGAGTATACATTAGCTTCTCAAGAATTTTAGAAAAGGAATTCAACAAAGAAATTGGAAGATAATTATTCAAGATAAGGGCATCACCCTCTTTAAAAATGGGCACAACCTTTGCAATCTTCATTTTCATGGGTACAACACCAGTGGTCATTGATAGATTAAATATATGTACGAGGGGTTCTACAATACCAACTATTACATTTTTTATCAACTCATTTGTTATATAGTCACAACCTGGACTTTTCTTATTCTTTAAAGAATGTACAATATCAAATAATTCTTCTACAGTCGTTGGCAATAAAAATAAGCTATTATGATTAGGGTTTTCTAAAAAAGACTGAAATGTTTTTAGAGACTCTGGAATGACACGCGACAAATTCTGGCCAATATTACAAAAATATTCATTGAATTTATCTACAATAACTTCTGGATCATCAACTACATTCCCATCAATGTTTAATTTACTTACATCAGACGCTTTCTGCTTTGGCTTAAAAACATTCCTAATCACTTTCCATGTCCCTTTTATATCATTATGAGTCGCCTGAAATTGAGCACAGTAATACTGCTTCTTAGCAGCAGGTAGGATTGAAGTAAGAGTATTCCGATAAATAGTATATTTCCTGTGAGAAGACTGAGATTTACTAATCTTATACTTATAGTACAACTTATTTTTTCCTATTTATTGACCTCAACATAGAATTAGTGATCCATGGCAATCGAGGGGTTGTTCTACGATTTCTACTATTACATTTACATAAAGGTAAACAAAGTGCATGTCAAAATGTTGATGATACAGTTCAGATTATTGCACTTAACCCATTGTGGTCAGTCTACAAGGAAATTATCGATAATCTACAAGACATGGTTTGACATTCATATTAAGTAGCTTATCTATCAGTATGTGAGGTACAATTGTATTAAAGGCACTTGAGAAATCTATGAACATAGACCTAACATAAGACCTAGAATTATCCAAATGCTGATACAGGCCCTGTAGAAACACAAGTACTGCATCTTCTATACCTCTATTGTCCTGATATGCAAACGTGAGTCTTGTCAAAAATATTAACCTGGTTTCTCAGACGTCTTAACAATAACCATTTAAAACATTTCATAGGATTGCATGTAAGAGCTACTGGTCTATACTGATTCAGTTCACTAGGGTTTTTCATCTCAGGAACTGGTATAATAATCAAGAATTTTCAAAGGGCAAGGAATCCTACCAGCATTCATAATCAATTGATAAATATGTGTAAAAACATAGACGAGTTGTTGACTACACATGTTAAAAACCTTATTAGAAATGTGGTCTGGACCAGATGTTTTGATTACATTTTTCTTCGCAAACAGATTTCGAACTTCATGTTCACTAAGACGATTACCTTATTTGAATCAACCACAATATTTGACAGCCTATCTATTACATCATTCTCAGTAGAAAAATCATGAACATTGAATTGGGCATAAAATTCACTAAGACTATATCAACAAAATCCTGTTTACAGTCCGTTACTCTCCCATTAGTGTCCTTAATTATAACCAGTCACTGTTTGCATTTGATGCCATGCGGCTCGTGGGTTGTTTTCATTAAAGTTCCTTTCCAGTTTTCTTTTAACAAGACTTAAGCTTTCGCGACTTGCCGGTTGATTTCTTTCTGTATCTCCTAAACACATGACTTCTGTCCTGAAAGAAAAGCTTCCCATTCCGTTTCAATAACACCTTCAATTCCTTAGTAATCCACAATGTTTTGTTTGGATATGACTTAACATCTTTAAGAGGAACCGAAGATTAAACGCAGAAGTTGATCTAAGCAGATATAACTGTAACCGCTTCGTCTATCAACTCAGCTGAATCTATGAAGGTGTCCTAATCTGTGCAATCGAAGCTAGCTCGTAGTTCCTCCATGGCATTGGAACTCGGAACTCTAGAGTACAATTGGTAGCTTGCCTCTTGCAAGGCCTGCTCCGACTACTGCTACCTTCTCTGTGTGTCTGAGGGAATTGACATACATAATCTGATGTATTGACATACATAATCTGATGTATTGACATACATAATCTGATGTATTGCCAACATAAAAGTCTTGATCTCTACCGTTACCGCTTGTACTTTGGATTGGAGCTAGTTGAATGTGATACCTGATTGGAAGAACCTGGCCTACATGAAGAATTTGTTCTTTTCTATACAATTGGTCGATAATTTGAGGTTGAATGGAACCCTGTAGTGGAGTGATCCTGACTAAGCTGAGGTCATGCAGCTAAATCCTGCCCACTCTACAATCATTGGTTGAATGATGCATCTGAAAGTGCCATCTCGACATGGCAGGTTGATATATCCAGAGACTGGAGGGTTACACAACAGAGCAGAGCTCGACGTCATGGGAGTTGCCTGATCAGGTCAGTCTGAGTTACCCAAGTCGGCTGAGTTGTCCGAGTTATTTGAGTTGCCTGAGTTGGCCGAGACATACAAGTCATTTGAGCTGCCCAAATTGGCCGAGTTGTCCGAGTCATTTGAACTGCCCAAGTCGTCTGAGTTGTCTGAGTCATTTGAGTTGCCTGAGTTGGCCGAGACATACAAGTCATTTGAGCTGCCCAAATTGGCCGAGTTGTCCGAGTCATTTGAACTGCCCAAGTCGTCTGAGTCATTTGAGTTGCCTGAGTCACTTGAGCAGTCAGAGTCATATAACCTGTACAGGAAATAGATTTGTTCTTATTATGTGAATGAAAAATCAATTATTATTGGCATTATTGGAAGTACCAGTCTCAAGAAACATTTTGATCAGTGAAGAAGAGTCTACAATGTAACAAAAATATCAAGATACACACACAAAAAACCCAGGAAAACAACACGATCTACAAATTTAAGGTTGAAAGCAATTTACAGTAGGGAAATTGTTCAATAAAGCTGTTATTGAATATTTAATTTATTGCATGCTCTCTGCTGGGGTAACAGCATTTTATTATTTCTTAGTATTTCATTAGAGGCTATTTATATTGTTTCTGTATCGCACTATTCATGAAAAGTCTACATGCTGCTATCTGAATCTCATTTTTAAAATCATATATACTGTACTGAACTTTGTGAACATGGGAGGGTGAGATATGAGTTCAAGTCATCTTGAGCTGTTACTGAATATTTATTTCTTACAGACAAGAAATCTTAAAGTGATGGGGTATATATCAGCATTGTATCTGCCATATGCAAGGCTCTTTATATTGTTTCTATACAGACGTGCGTCCCATAAAAAACGAAACCGAGAACTATCAATGTTTTATCATAACTTAAACACAATTATAATAAATAAATGACACATATTTGTAAAGCTTAGAGGCTCCTCTTTCATTTGATGCAAATCATCTGATGCACATTTCATGCATGAGTGATTAAAATCAATTTGAAGAAAGGGAACCAAAAAGTCATTTGGCCGACGGTATCTGAATTTCAAAGAGAAAATCACATTTCTAGAAAGTTCAGTTTCTGCCATTTCATATGACACCTCAATCAGGAAAAGTAAGGCTTGCATTTTCATAATTTCATTAGGCGAATTCGTTTTCCCTGGCTGCCTGCCGTAGCAACAAACATAATTAACAAAAGACGTAACTCCATTTCGTTTGACAATCAGCCATAGACGAAAGACTTCATGCATGGCTCATTATTCCTGATTGAGGTGTCATATGAAAGGCAGTAACTGAACTTTCTAGAAATGTGATTTTCTCTTTGAAATTCCGATACCGTCCGCCAAATGACTTTTTGGTTCCCTCTTTTCAAATTGAACTTAATTACTCATGCGCGAAATATGCATCATATGCGTTGCATCAAATCATGAAAGAAGAGGATCTAAGCTTTACAAATATGTGTCATTTATTTATCATAATAATGTTTAAGTTATGATAAAACATTGATAGTTCTTGGTTTCGTTTTTCTTGGACGCACTGTATAGCACCACTTGTGACAAGTCTATATGCTGTTACCTGAATTTTTGTTTTTTAAGTCATTTTTACTGTACTGACCTTTGCAGGGTGTGAAGAAATGAGTTCAAGTCATCTTGAGCAGCTCCATTGAAACTGAAGTTTCCCTCCCTGATCTGAGGAAAACAACCCTGTAACATATAACAGCAACATTGCTTGTAAACCTTGTATCAGTTGCAAGTAAAGTGGATCTATTTAGTTCTGGCATATAATCTTTGTTCTTGGGGAATATAACTCAAGAGCTACAGTTACATCCCTTAAAAAAATGAAAATAAGAAGAAAAAAAAAGAAGTATGGAGAATTAAAAAAAGCTAGAGTAAGAGAAATTTTGCGCAAGAGACTTTCAAAAAAATCAAAAATTCAAGAAATGGATCCAATATATATTGCAATTTTTTTAAAAAGGTTATATTAATAATGGTTGTAGTTTTGCTGTTAGTATTGCTGTTAGTATGAATGGTAGTAGTATCCACGATAGCAGTAGTAATGGAATATGTTATCGACGTCAAGTAAAACAAACAAACTACCTGTTAGACAAATCTTTATAATTTTTCTTATACTATTATGGGATCAGAGAACAACACAGAACAGAAGAGCATTACTTTTACAATTCAACCCTAAAAGGGCTTGGGTGGATGGAATCTGCCTCCTTTCCTGTAAGCAATGTGTTTGAGAATAACGTTATTTCTAAGATCTGTCTTGACTTAATAGCCTAGAATCTTGTGCATCTTTGATACTACATTTATAGAATTTAACCATTGGTTACTGTGCAGCATCAAGAATGATTGCACTGTGCCAAAATAGACATTTACCCATATGTAATGTTCACGATGCAGAAAAACAAGATGAATGTGAATGCATCTCTGATATGACTCCCCCTACATGTATGTTCAATGATCAATGATTCAGTGACCTTTAACCCTATCTAGCCCGAGTCCCCCCCCCCCCCTCCCTATGATCTCGGCCGTTGAACGGCTGATTGCTGCGAAAAGTTGCATGCATGTCAAGTGAAGTGTATAGATTACTATGGTAATTAAAAAAATTTGAAAAATTCACTCATTTGCATATTTATGGTAATTTATGCAAATAAGGTAATACAATTCACATTTTTACCATTAAATCATATATATTCTTTATATTTAAACATTAGTTTTCACTACATATATTCTTTAGACCATTAGGGGTAATAATACAACAACAAAATTGGAAGAGCCAGGTTATTCCTTACGTTATCTATCGATTTAATAATTCCTTAAGTGTTTCTTTATTTTTTTTAATTATGTATTTTATTGTTTTTGTTGATTTATTTTGAACCCCAAAATAAACACCTAAACTATAAACAAGACCAAATAACCAATGTTTTATATATATATTTTTTAAATGAGATTTTTATATGTTTTTTACACAAATAACGAAATGAGCAAATTTCGGGCTGACATGCAAAGACAAAAATTCACGTGACTTTGCAACGGTAGGTCCGACTTTCAAAAAATTTATTTCAAAAGATGCCCAAGACTTGAAAGAAAAAAGGTCACGAAATTTCAGCACAAGATTCCTCCTGGTTAGATAGGGTTAACATCTCACGTCACGAATCTAAACTCTTCATTTAATCTTGTAATGCTCACATATACCTGAGCCTAGTTTGATTGTGTTTAGTTCAAGTTTGTTTAAATTTTTAGACTAATGAGGTATTTTCTGGGATTTGTAACATTTCATGACCCTGTTATCTTTCACCTTTGATCTCTTACACCCTAAATCTAAAGAGTTCATCCTTACATGATTAGTTTAAAATATCTAACAAACAAAACATTTAAGTGAGTACCCCCAAAATGCCCCTTTTTACATAGGGAAAGTGCCCTTTTTCCTTGGTAAGAACTGCCCCTTTTATTTTAACCGCTGGTGAATGCCCGTTTTCCGGTGCGAGAAATGCCACATTTTCACCTCTGATAATTATCATTTTACTTTGGCTCCCTTTTGATACGTGTACCTTTTGCCCACAAACTTAAAGCAACTAAGAGCACCTTTTTCTTTAATTTTATCCCTCACTCACATTTATAGTTGATGTAATTATGTGTCTTATCAAAGGTTATTTTAGTCTTTCATTTTAACATCTTGTTCTTTTAACCCCATCAGGATTGTTTTTTCCTCTTTATAAGATGTAACTTTTTGCACTGCGACCTTACAAATTTCAAATGAATATTCAGACCATCACAGCCAAATGCAAAGTATGATTCTAAAACAGTATCTTGAATCATGAAAAAAAGAGAAGCAAATATTGAAATCATCCCAATGTCATCACAATATAGGGGTATATACCAACGTCTGAAAAGGGTTTTCGCTTTCAGATTTCCCTTCTTGGGGGCCTTTTTTTGTTGATCCCCCCCCCCCCCCCCCCCCCCCATTTGGAAAATGCTCTGCCATCCCTGGAGTAACAGCTCATGCTAAAATGCATAGACACAATGTATGACATTGGACTGGGCTTATTATAGTGATTTTGACATGCCACATTACTTGCTAGAAATATTTGTGCATGTTGTTAAATTTCTAAACAATGAGTGTTTTGTGAAATTTACAAAGATAAATCCTTGCGAAAAAATCTGTTTATAAACAGTACCTATCCCAGACAATCACCCTTGGGACAATTACCTCCCAGAACAGGGGATTTAAACCACATTCCTCCTCCCCATCCCCTCCCCCTGGAAGTTTTAATTTCCCATATTCGTGCATCGTCACCTTCATTTCATCTTGTCGCAGTCAAATATATTTCATGACAAATTACATATCCACTGAAATAAAAAGTGAACAATTTTAATTGCTTTAATACTTCACTCCCGTGTACAATTCAGAAACTTGGTACCGTAGTTGGTATTTGGGCTGGAAACATCAGCCCTGTACACTAATGTATGTACATGTATGTTTGTTTAACTCAGTGACTGTGAGTGACATGCAATGTAATTTCAGAAATATTTCTGGCCTGTGAGACAATTCATTAATGAAAGGGAAATCCTACCTTAATATCAAACTAGTCGAAAGGAAAGCAGAAAAATCAGAGAAGCAGACTGGTGAAAGTTTGAACAAATCAGACAAAAACTTACTGAGAAAATTTTGAATTTTCAAAAAGTGTGATCATTATATATATATATATAGGAGCACTTTAAATTGGCCAAACAGGTAATGTCACTGTGACATAGCGCCGACAACTTTCCTATTTGTTCTAAGACACAAAATGACTAAAATGTCAAGTTTTCAAATTCTATGACTCGGGAGTGTCTTTTCTTTTGGAAAGCTGTTTAATAATATGCTATCCACAATTATTTTGAGTAGTTCCCCAAGAGAGAACGTGCTTAGGATTAAAAGAGATATCTAATATTGTGTTCATGACAAACGGGAGAATCGTTTGTGGCTCTGTCACAATTCAGTGACCAAATTGCCAAGTAGAGATTTGCACAGCTTTTGTGAATTCAAAAACTGTTGATTTTTTATATTAAACAAACTAAAGTATATACATGTGCACCATATAATCATTACTGCTGTTTATTTTTTTCAATGACCCTCTGTGTGACATTAGTATACAGACCTCTATGGATGATGCCCTTCCTTTCAATGTAGAGTAGAACTGCTCATAGAGAAACTTTCCAAGTGTCAGGTCAGTCACGCTTGGCAGTGACAGTGTCAGGTCAGTCAGGCTTGGCATTGACAGTGGTTCTCCCAAACCAAGGGGCTGGAAACAATTATTTTAAGTAGGTGAAATTGTAATCTTAATAATAAATATAAGCAATTTGAATGATAGTAGGTAAAATAAATATTAACTCATTAATTGTTGTGATACATATATTTTGAAAATTATTCCTCATAACTTTAAGATTTTAAAATATCTTACTAGGCATTAATCCGTACCAACTTTTAGGTATGGAATCTGGTATATATAATTAAATGTATTAGAAATTCACAATAATTTGATTCCATAACTTAAATCATACATGCATATAATATATTTGTGTATCTCATTTAAAAATTCTAGTCATATCATGTCAACTTACATATATCGCCCTAACCCTTTCCAATGTGAAACTTATGTTTTGCTGTCCATTTCTTCTGATTTTATGTACAGATTTTGGATAGAATTGGCGGGGTGTGAGACAGACGATCTGAGGGTCATGGTAATTCAGTTCACCTTTTCTCGTCCCAGGCAGCCCCGTCTGCTTTGCCAATAGTCTTGTTCAGACAGAGAAAAGTTACCCTAGGGTAAAGGTTGTTTTTAAGAGCTAGTCGGGGTAAATATGGCAGGGTATATGGCGGGCCAAGCATGCCTAGTGCCACTATCCGGATAAATATGCTTCTATCCAGCCGGCCAATCAGAACGTAGGAAACTGTATAACTATACAACTATACCAGTGGCGGTAAAAAGAAAGGAGGGGGGGGGGAGGGGGAAAGGGAAAAACAAAAAGGGAAGAGAGAAAGAAGAAGAAAAGAGGAAGGAGAGTAAAGGGAAGAGGAGAAAAGGGAGGGGGAACAGGAAGAAAGGGGAAGAAAGAGAAGAAAGAAAAGGCGGAAAAGGAAGAAAGGGGAAAAGAAGGAGAAGAGAAAAGGGGGAAAAAGAGAATGAGAAGGAGAAGGAAAAAAAAAGAAAGGGGGATGATATTACAAGGTGTTTTTTTTACCTGAAAAGGGGCGGGGGGGGGGGGGAGACGCAATTTTGCAGTGTGCCTAATATGGGGTCCCTCTTGCCAGGCATGTAGCCCCCCCCAAAAAAAAAAAAAAAAATTTAAAAAAATACGCGCAAGAAGAACAGCAAAAAAGAGATGGAAAAAAGGGGGAAAGAGAGAATTTTTGTGAGTTAAAGGAGAAAGGAAAAAAATGAAAGAGAATTAAACAACAATAGAAGAGAGGTGCATGAGCGTGAGGAATTGCATTTCTTTTGAAAGAATAATGGGATAAAAACCAGGGGCTTCGCTAAAGGGAGGTGTGGGGTGCGACGTCCCCCCCCCCCCCTTCCATCACCTGTCAGGATATTGTCGGTAAAATTGCGCTGCCATGACGAAAACTCGTCATTTAAAATTGAAACCCCCATTTGACTTTCACCACTACTACTTGTACTAGAGCAGAGATTGTGATAAGTCCTAAGAAAACACTAGCATTGTAATCCACCCCCACCGAGACCTTGATGAGGTGATAGAGAGAGAGATAAGCATGATAGGGGAAAAGCATGGATGGGGAAAGGAAGGGAGTATGGAGAAAGAGACACATGCAGGGGTTCGCTGCCAGTGTTAAAATTGTTGTTATATCGCCAATTATGGGTCATTTTGCTTCGTTTGAACTTTCATTTTGGTCTTCATCTAACTTATTAGTGATTTTTTGACATGAAAATATCTTAAAACAAGTAAAATACTTATTTCCTACTTCTCATTTCCTTTCAGGTAGAGCCCCAGTAAGAGTTTGTTTACACTAGTATTACGTAAGATGATGAAGAGTCCAGCTGCAATCCAATATCATAATCTCTCACGCAGAGCCTCAAGGCTCTGTCCAAGTTTTTAACGAGAGAAACGAAATTGGGGTAGTCCAACCCCACCAGATTCCCATTGGTGCCTGTGTAATAGTAGTAGCTCTCTCAAAGTTTTAACGAGAGAAACGAAATTGGGGAAGTCCAACCCCACCAGATTCCCATTGACTGCTGTGCTATAGTGGTGGGGTATAGTTTTAATGAGAGCTTTTCGTAATGCTGTCTGGAAAATTGAAAAGGGGCAAGGGAAAAATGAGAGGGAAAGGGAAAGAAAAAGAAAGGAAAGAGAAGAGAAGAAAGAGAAAAGGAGAAAAGGAAAAAAAGAGAAAAAGGAAACAAAGAAATGGGGGATGAAAGAGAGGGGGGTTAGAGCCTGAGAAAAGAGGGGTGGAAGTAGAGAGAGACAGGGAGTCACCACGTCAAAGCTTTCACGTTTCTTTCTTTTCTTCTTCTTTCTCTTTTCCCCTTTCTTTCTTTTTCCCCTTCTTTTTCTCCTTTTCTCCCTTTTTCTTTTCCCCCTTCCCCCCCTCTCCCTTTTTTTTTTTTACTGGTATAGTTGTATAGATGTACAGTTTCCTGTGTTCTGATCAGCCGGCTGGATAGACGTAAAGTTGTATAGTTTTACGGATAGTGGCATGCTTGGCCCGCCATATACCTTGCCATATTTACCTCTACTATCTCTTAACACGACCTTTACCCTAGGGTAACTTTTCTCCATCTGAACAAGACTATTCTCTTCACCTGTTTTGTATCATGATCAGTCTATTGTTTTGTTATTAATTTTATCTGTTGTATGGATTTTTTTCCTTCTGAAATGCTAGATAATGATGTTCGACTGCACGCAGTGGAAACGATGCCTCCCGGCCATACAGCGATTTTATAAAACCAGAACAGAGCAAAAGCAATTTTTCAAATTCAAGTTTGATTGTAATCCAATAACAGGTTCTAAGAATATTGTGATTACAAGCTATTTTTAATGTACATGAATGACCCTTTGAGCTTTGACCTTATGACCCTAAAATCTAATCAGTTCATTGGCTCTGCAAGATACATACATGTCCCGAGTTTGATAGTACCGTAATCTATCTAAACCTTCTAATAAGAAGGCGTTCACAAGCTATTTTTGCATATATAATGAGCCCCATGACCAATGACCTTTGACCTCATGAACCCCACATCTAATAAGTTAATTGGCTTAGCAAGATATATACATATCCTGAGTTTGATGGTAATCTGTCCATCTGATGATGATGTGATCACAAGCTTTTTTTGCATCCATAAAGAGCCCTTTGACCTTGTGACCCCAAAATCTAATCAGTTCATAAGCTCTGCCAGATAAATACATGACCCAAGTTTGGCAGGAATCCATCCATCGGTTCATGAGATAACGCGATCACGAGAACGGGATGTACAGACGGACGGACAACCCCAAAACATAATGTTTCCGGCTACTTTGTAACGGAGGCATAAAAAGGTGATGTGATGAGGCTGGTGTAGGACACTGGACAACATCCAGCTTAAGAGTCTGGACCTGCATTCATGGTGAATATAGCTAAGCAGCCCGTCTATACATGCATATATTTATTTACTAGTACTAATTTTTCATTGCATCTTTATAGTTATCACCAACTGTATGCATAACACAGCTGTATTCATATTCACATTCTTAACAAAGACAAATTGATGATATAGTTTTTCTTATCGGTAATTCAATTCTTGTCTAACACTATACAGTTTTCATCAGACGCATGATTTTGTTATTTTTTGTTGTTGAATTTCCTACGTGTGTATTCTTCAAAAGACCTAAACCAGTTTATATTAACAAGTCCTACTCCTTACACCACTGAAATTAATAATAAATAATACCCAGAAATCTGTATCTACTATTAATGTATTGAATGTACTCATAACTCTGATTTCATGTGCAAAAGACCCCCAAGTCAAGAAGTTTGAGGATATGGTATGGTTTTGGTAAGTTCAAGCCTTTATTAAAATTAGTTGTAAAAAAAATACTATGTTTCTCATATCAATCAAACTAACAAAAGGTTGAATAAAGATTATTGTTCAAAACAATATTCATCTCATACACACTGGAATTTCAACTAAATACCCACTTCCATAGTCTAGCTACTTTCATTCCAAATTTCATGACTATTCCCACATAATCGGTGAATGGATTTAAAAAAAGAAGGGTATTTGTGAACAAGAGACATGTATACATGTGCATCATACCATTATTACTACTTTTGTTCAACGACCCTTCCCATGACATTAACATTAGTATACACATACCTGTATGTATGATGCCTTTGCTTCCGCAGCAAAGCAGAGCTCCTCATATAGATCCCTTTGGAGTGTCAGGTCAGTCAGGTTTGGCATAGAGCACAGTGCTTCTGCTAGGTGATGTGATGAGGCTTGTGTGCGCCACAGGAGACCAAAAAGCTTGAGAGTCCTGACCTGCATTATTGGTGAATATATTTAAGCAGCACGTCTCTACATGCATACATTTTATTCACTAATTTCTAACTTTAATCTTACTTTTCACACAAATTCCTAAACTTACATAGTTGTATTCATAAAGACATTCTCAACAAATAATGATTGAATAGATTTTATTTTCAAATGTTATTCTTGTCTATTGAGAAAAAGAACAAACTAAAGTTTCTATTTAGAGGATGATTTAGTAAGAGTGATTTTATAAAGGGCTTGCAACATGTTTGCATTGATAATTCCTACTCCTAATAACACTGAAATAAAAAATACCCATAAATATACATTTGCTATTGTAGCCTATCTGCACTATTTTGGCCAGGAGGGATTAGACCTCCCTGCATGGTCACTGACAGGTGGTTATCTCATCAAATCAGCTCTCAATTAACATAAGAAAAAGGGGACCATGGGGGACCAACGGTGACCCGTTAGGCATTGTTTGCTATATAGAGGGCGCAAGTAGCCATAAGTAGTTCAGTGGGGCTTTAATGTATAAAAGGTATTCATAACTCTGGATTTCATGTGCACAGGACCCCTAAAATCAGGAGGTTCTTTGGCTATATAAAAGGTTGCTAAATTAAAGCCTTTATTAAAATCAGCTCTTAAATATCTATATATGACATATTTTTTCCCCTATCAATCAAACTTGGAAAAGGTTGGATATTGATAAAAACAATGTAATTCTTTAATATACACACTTGAATTTTATCTGAATCAGCACATGTGTAGTTTGCTATCAATATATATTAATTACTGCTCTTTCTGTCTATAAAAGACGCTCTCCATGACAATTACATTGGTACAAACATACCTGTATGGATGATGCGTTTGCTTCCAATGTAGAGTAGAACTCCTCATTGAGTTCCCTTCCATGCAGTGTCAGGTCAGTCAGGTGTGGCATAGAGCACAGTGATTCTACTAGGTGATGTGATGAGGCTGGTGTGGCACAATTCAGATCATGAAGCTTTAGAGTCTGGACCTGCATTCATGGCTAATATAGTTAAGTAACTCCTCTATACATGCAGACATTATATTTACTAATTTCTCACTGTATTCTTACATTTCACACAAATTCCATTAATTACATACAGCGTGTTTCAATTAGAAGCCATTATCCGGTTAATGGCCAGTAAGGGATAATTTTGCCTAATAGAAACTGACCTTCTCCGCTATTATCCCGATAAGGGCCGTGAGAACTGTGACGCGTTCACAGGCAAAATTATCCTTCTTTTTACCTCCTTATATTGGACTGCTGGTTTATTTGTCTTAATCATGAAAATTGATTTAGTTTTATTGTTTTCTACGTTTTTCTTGTTTTATCTTTTCTGAATTGTTCCTGGGGTTGGTTGTCCTCTGGGGGTAATTTTCTGGGGGATAATGTTATGTAGTACATGTATCACTCCTATCTTCCTTCAGTCATTCACCTTTATCCCACTTCCATTATCTAAAACTGACCCCCATTTTCTTTTATCATCATCATTTGACCATTAATGACAACCCCAGAGTTAACTTCAAGGATCGGACCACTGTTCCTAGAACTATGACTCATAGGCCCAAAACCCAGTCACATGCACTCTCCATTGCCACTCCCAATATAACCATAGCAACCCTAACCATTGACCGATCATAAGCATGTTTAAGTCACTCATCCCAACATTCTTTCTCTCCTTAATAACTTTCCTTATTGTAAAGTTTGCTAATCGAAAGGACTTGGATTTCAACCATCAACCGCTGAACATATACTACATGTAATCTCAATTATATACAATGTAATTGTATTGAGAGTTGCTGCACTCTGCCAAATAAATGCATCTTATTTGAACTGTATAAAGAACTTGTATTCAGTTGCTTCATTTAAAGACTCCTCATTAAATCCGATCCCAACACGACATGGTGGAGAACCCGGTTTTGTAGAATTTTATTTCTATCTCATTATTGTGAGGAGGACCAGCAACTGTAGTGAACATACATATCTCTTGTTGGCTGAAACTGAAAACGACATCAAACACAGCATGGTGAAAAGAAAGAAAAAAAAATCAACAAATGACATCGGAAAGTAATTACTACGAGTGCGACAACAAAAACAATATGACGACAATATGACTTCAACCTAGCTGATCACTAAGAGTAAGATGGAGCCCTCATGAAGCTCGACCGACAGCAATGCATATGACATCAATGGACAACACCCTTGACATCGATTACTACGACACCAGCAGCCAACCACGTTGGATGCTACACCCAGCTAAGAGTAAGACATCGACGGACAACACCCAGGAGATCAACAAACAGCACCCAGGACCATGATGAGGAGATCGACGCCTCCGTATCTTCACTTGAGTCTTGACTGAATTTATTTTTGCTACATACATGTAACTCTAACTCTGACACCTTAACTGTCGACTATCCTGTTTTTTCTTTTTTTCATACTTATAAATTGCTTCACTGCTTTTAACACATCAAGCAGCTAGTTTGCTATATGTTGTGTACTTTTCATATTTTTTCTTGTCTCCCTCTCCAAGATTTCTTCTGTTTTTCTAGGGTATTTATGCCATTAAAAAAAAAAAAAAAATACAGAAAGTTCGATTCTTTCTCTTATAATGTTGTCCACCTTCTTCTAGATAACCTTTTTGTGCCAAAGTATAATTTCTGATGTATAATATTTCCGTTAATAACAAAATGAACGTATTACTTTATTTTGATACACCAGAGATTTAGGTTCAAAATCAAAAATGTTACTTTCTTTAATTTTTGTACAGTAATATTCTTCTCATTTCGACATTATCAGCTGCTCGTTCTATATTTTCTTTCCCTATAATAGATACAAGGTATAATGTGTATATTATCAGGGATATGTTATAATAATTCAATATGAAAGATGAAGACGGAAAACGACAATGACAGATAGACAAAACGTTACAGGAAAAGCCCAGTCCCATATCTCACCAGGTTTCTTAACAATGCATAAATTCCCTTAATTCCTGCACCTTTTCATAACTCTTATTCAATTTGTATGCCTTCTCTTGCTTTAGTGGTACAGCTCTACTGTGTACTTATCAATTTATAAAGATTAGTGCAAGTAATACATTCTGTTATTATCTTAGTCATGTATAATTGGTAAATTGTACTGTTTTTCTCTGTAAAGGAAACTTTGTAATTTATTCTGAAAATTCTTATCACTTTCCCTTTGTCGTCTTACTTTCATCATCATTGTTCTTCCCCATGTCTTCACAGTTCCATCTGTTCCATTCTTCTCATACCTCTCCCTCTCTCCTCTTCTGCATTTCTTCCTTCTTCTTTTTCTTCAAACTTAACCCTCTCTCTTTAAATTGTTCTCTCCCTGACACTTTATATCTCTTTCAGTATTGTTTAATTATGTTTCTATGATAAATCCTCATATAGTATGTGTGACTGTGTTGAATGAAATTACGGAGTAGCATTATGAATAGGCATTCAATTTGCATTTTATTATGGTTCAAAATCAAACCAATCTTTAGTATTTAATTGTCATAAACTCAATTAATCAGCCTCAATTTCTGAATATTCCTCACTTAACAATAATTACAAAAATAATAATAATGACGAATCTATTCTATTTGTATCATCAATTTGTTTGGAAGTATGGGATATGTAATACGTTGTGATCTATTTTACTGTGTATTATCTGTACTTGTCTATATTCAAGTTTTGATGAAATGCTTTTTAAAACTGAGCTTGTGAAACTTGCAATGTAATTTAGCTCTTGGGCTACAGTTTTGCAGTTGTTCTAATAAAACCATTCTACAACTGCTACTAGACAGAGAGAGAGAGAGAGACATACAGATGGACAGAAAGAGAGAGGGAGGGAGAGGGGAGCGGGAGAGATAGAAATTTGGACGAGTCTGTACTGTATTCATTGTTATGATAATTGTTTCTCTGATCATCCCCCCCCCCCCCCCCCCCCTCCGCTCTGATTTTGTTAAAAGTTTCTTTCTCTTTTGTTTGTTTATATCTTTTAGCTAAATAATAATGTGCGGCGTATATCAATTAGTACCGTCAAAATAGCATTATAAACATTTTTTTTCATACCATTTTTGATTCAACAGAGATTTGCATGCAAAACTTTTACTTTTTATAATTATTTTACAATAATATTGTTCTCATTTGGATATCATCAAGGTTATGGTATAATAATTTATCTCAAAATCAAAAGGAATACTTTCGGAATAAAAGCAAGCAGCGGAACAGAAAAGAGTACCAATGATGCAGATGGAAAATAGCACTGAGAGGAAACGAGCTGGAGAGAGACAGACATACAGAGCAAGAAATAGAAAGAGAAAGAGAGACAAAGAAAGAGACAGACAGAGAGAAACAATCATTTCTTATTTCATCTTTTCGTCTGTGACATTTTATTAAATTACATTTTATTATTCCTTAATCTTTCCATAATTGTTATATATTTGAATGAATATTTCAGATAGGGTCAAATCTGGTTCTACGTTACAAATATGATCAGCTAGTAAGGAGTACATCAAAACGCGATCTCATTAAAAATCGCAGAACAGATGGGTAATCTAAAGATTGACCTCTTTACATCCAGGTTAAATACCCAGCTACCAGACTATGTATCATAAACTATACAATAATCTAGGGGCACTAGCAATTAATGCATTCACGCTACATGGGGGGTGGGGGTGGGGGTGGGGGTGGGGGGGGGGGAGGACTCAAGTTTTAGACAGTTGACTGTACCAGGAATATGCATTTGCCATTAATGTATTAAAGGTACTCATAACTCAGGATTTAATGTGCTCAAGAATCTTAAGTCAGGAGGGTTGTTGCTATGGTTCAGTTTTGTAAACTCAAGCCTTTATCAAAATTGGTTCTTAAAGGGGCACGTTCCCGCCAGTGTAGTTATCTGAACATGCCATCTGCGTAAGAGCCGTATTCTGTTGGTGTCAATAGGCAGCTATAGCGCCGTCCGCCAGCGCGTACGTATTTTGAGCGCCCTCTGGAATGCGGGAAACATGGCCCTTAAAACAAGGGAAACGCTCTCAGCGGTCTTGCCTGCATTACGAAATTCAATATCATGAAAAATTGAGATCGGAACATTATTTATAGGCAGGCTGGTCCATTAGCAGGCCCCCCCCCCAAAAAAAAAAAAAAAACGCTGACTGTAATCAGCATTTTGAAGTGAATATTGCCTAAGAATCATCAGAACAATTATTTACTATAATTTGTAACAATATTGATAACTTTAATGGAATATGAACAAATAATAAAAATTGATTTATTAATTTTCATATTAAGTTGTGAAAACATAATGCTAGTCTACTGACCTAAAATGACCTTTGACCTGGACTTTGTGACCTGGAATTGCGTCATATGATTTGTGATACTTGATAACCCTTGTGTACTAGTTTCATGGAAATTGAACACACGCTTTCGAAATTATGCTAAAAATTCAAAATCTTGATGTTGATACCACAAAAAAGTCTAAGTTTGCAGACCTTAAATTACATTTGACCTTGACTTTGTCACCTAAAAGACTAATTACATGATTGATGATACTCTGTAATCCCTATGTTCAAGTTCATGAAATAGGAATGTATACTTTCAAAATTATGATAAAAATTCAAAATCGTAACCTTTTGTTAAGTTTTGATGTTGATGCCACAACATAGACTAAGTTTGGTGACCTAAAATAACTTTTGTCCTTAACTTACCGACCTGCAATTCTACTCACATGATTGGGGATACTTGATAACCCTTTAGTCTAAGTTTCACTGAATAAGAACTTATACTTTCAAAATTATGTCACAACATAGTCTAATTCTGTTGACCTGAAATGACCTTTGACCTTGACTCTGTGACCTGAAATTCTACTCACATGATTGGAAATACGTGATAACCCTTTGGTCCAAGTTTCATTGAAGAAAAACGTATACTTTCAAAATTATACTAAAATTTCAAAAACTTAACCTGAGTTGACGTCGCCGCCGCCGCCGCCGTCACCGGAAAAGCGGCGTCTATGTCTCGCTTTTTGCTAACGCAGGCGAGACAAAAACTATATGACAGATTTTCCCTATCAATTAACCTATTTAGTTTGTATTGCCCATTGATTTTATTTTTTTTTACACATTGATTTAATTGATGTTGGAATTCGGAAATAAACGATTTGAATTAAATTGATATCATGGAAAAGGTTGGATATTGATTATTGGTCAAAACAATGTCAATCTTATAAACACTTGTATTTCAACTGAATCAGTACATATGTAGTTTGCTTTCATTCCATGTTTCATGACTGTTCCAATATAAATACCGAGTGAATTGCCTTTAAAAATGAGTGTTTGAAAGGAAAAAAAACATATATACATGCATGCGCACCATATGATCATAACTGCTCTTTTGATCTATCAATGACCATTTCCTTGACACGGACAGTACGACAGACATACCTGTATGGATGATGCATTTGCTTTCAATGTAGAGTAGAACTCATCATATAGGCCCATTTTAAGTGTCAGGTCAGTCAGGTTTGGCATAGAGCACAGTGCTTCTGCTAAGTGATGGAATGAGGCTGGTGTGGGCAACCGGAGATCATCAAGCCAGAGAGTCTGGACCTGCATTCATTGTAAAAATAGTTAAACAGCTCATCTATACACACATATATGTTATTAAATATTTCCTCATCTTCTGTTTACATTTCACAGCAAATTTTGTGAATTACATAGTTGCATTCATAATGACATTCTCAACAAAAAATGATTGAATAGAATCTCCAAACAAATTATTGTTTATTAAAAAAAGAACACACTAAAGTTTCATTGGAAAGGACAAATTTAGAGGGTTTAAATTTGTTTAAAAAATTCTACATGTATTTTTTATAGGGCATCCAACCAGTTTGCATTGATAAGTCCTACTCCTACTAACACTGAAAACTAGAAATATCGCCATCTCTATTGCCGCACAATGCTAATGTATCTCCCGGCAGTGGCAGCGATTTTTGTGTCATCCTTATGTTCGAAGGAGGGACAAGGATCCTCTCTCCCCTCCCTGAAACAAAAGGATCGCCAATAGTGGCTCAGACTATTGTCAAGACTAGGAGCAGCATCACCAAAACAGTATGTGTGTAGATTAGAGTATTGCATCTCTGTAGAAAATTTGAAAGAAATCTGTCAAGAAATGTGGCAGATAGAGCGCACAAAAGATAGCCACCAAAATATGACCTTTGACCCTGTAACAGACGGAACACAGGTGGCAGCATCACCAAACACTAATGATGTGTCGATTTTACTAAGACATACCTCCATACAACATTTCAAAGAAATCCGTCAAAAAATGTGGCAGTAAGAGCGCATAAAAGACATATAAAAGACGGAACATGAGGGCAGCAGCACCTTCAAGTGTAGACATGGAGATTGTACCAAGATACATCTCCATACAAAATTTGAAAGAAATTTGTCATGAAATATGACCTGCAGAGCACACACTAGACACCCACCAAAATATGACCTTTGACCCTATAATAGACAAACACGGGTGGCAGCATCACTGAACACTAGAGAAGTGTAGATTTGATCAAGATACATCTCTATTCAAAATTTGAAAGAAATTCATCAATAATTGGGGTCTGCAGAGTGCACTTATGCCATCCTGCAAATGAACTTTTGACCCTATAAAACACAGGACACTGGTGGTAGCATCACCAAAAACTATAGGTGCATAGATTTTACCAACATACACTTCCATACTCAATTTGAAAGATATCTGCCAAGAAATGATTGATGCAGTTAGACCGCACACTAGAGTGCACACAAGACATCTATCCAAATATGACCTTTGACCCTATATAAAAAGGAACACTGGAGGCAGCATAACCCAAATATATAGGCTTGTAGATTATACCAAGATACACCTTCATTCAAAATTTGAACAAAATCCCTTGATGTGGCCTATAGAGCCCACACAAACCATCCACAGAAATATGGCTTTTTACCCTATAGAAGACAGAACACTAGGACGGCAGCATCAACAAAATCATAGGTGTGTAGATTATAACAAGATACACCTCCATACAAATTTTTTTTTTTTTATAATTTTTTTCTTCTCCCTCTTTAGGCTGATATTTCTCAGTTTTTTGCTTCAAAGGTACTATGTCTCATTTGCAGGCCAAAAAATTGAAAAGGTAAAGATCCAACAGCATTTGATAGACAATACTAATCAGTTAGAACTTCCCTCAAAAGGAAAGGGCTTGAATATGGCTTTAAGTGGGAAAAAACAACCATTAGTTGTCAAATCGACTTAAGTGATTGTAATCAACTCAGTAATAGTCTGATTTTCAGACCCTTTTACCGAATGGTCGTACGTTTTGTGCTGCACAAAGATTCAATCAGTTCAATTTTGGCCATTACAAGTAGTGGGTTATTGATGTACACAAATTTTCCTGTACCTGTTACAACTCATTTTATGTATGTTATTACCAAACAAAAAATATGTCAGTCAGTCATGCAATAGTGTCTGACAGTGAAGTCTAGAAGGTTAACGGGTTTTCTTGCATAATTCGAATAATAGGACACGGCTAAGGTTTAAATTTCACAGATAGGACAAACATGACATATTCATATCCCTGCAAAATTCTACAGAATTTGATTTTAGCTGCAAAAAGGACATAGTTTACTACACTTTTTTTCTAAAAATCGGTAAAAAAAAAAAAAAACTTTTTACAAAAGCCGACCGTAGATTTCAAGATTTTTTGGTCGGTTGCAAAGGGCAATAAAAATCTTTTTTTTAACGCCTAATTAAGGAGGTCTTTTTTCTATGGTTCAGTTTGGTGAATCAAGCATTTACAGAAATTGGCTCTTACAAAACTACCATATTCCTTTTTTTTTTTTTTTTTTTACTATCAATCAAACTTGGAGAAGGTTGGATATTGATTAAAACAATGTAAATCTTATACACACTTGAAACCCAACTGAATCAGTACATGTGTAGTTTGCTTGTTTCATGACCGTTACAATACGTCAAGTGAATTGCCTTTAAAGGCATAGTTTAACAACATTAAATCTGAGATGCAAACCGGTAACCCTTTGTGTCATCAGTGTCTGTGATAAGGTGTAATATTGAAGTCCTAAAAAAAATTGTGCTTCGTTGTATGTATGGTATTTATTGAATCATGCATTGCAGTAACATATATTGAATTGCACATCGATATACTTTTTTAAAACAAGTGAACAATTTAAAACAGTATCATTTACATAATTATAAGTACACGTATATGTCACATGTTTATCCTCAATTTTGTACCAAATGTAAAATAAAGGCAAAAATATGAACACAAAGGAAAAGGGGAATATGTACCTAAATAAAATATGAATTCAAAGTAAGGCTGAGAGAAGGGAAAGATGTAGAGAAAATAGGTTAAAAATGGAAAGAGAGAGAGGGGAGGGGAGAGGAGAAGGAGAGAGGGAAGGAAAGTGAGAAAACGAGAAAGAAAGGATAAGAGACCGAGAGATATAGTGAAGAGAAAGAGCAGGAAAGATAGAGAGATGGAGAAAGAGAGAAAGATAGAGAGATGGAGAAAGAGAGAAAGAGAGAGAGAGGAAGGAGAGAGAGAGAGGAAGGAGAGAGAGAGAGAGAGAGAGAGCGAGAGAAAGAAAGAGAGAGAGAGAGCGACAATAGGTAAAGAAGGGGGATAATGCCAACAATATATGAATTGACGAAAAAAAGATAAAAGTATGCATTATAACATTACGAATAGTATTAAAAGGATGAGCAAAAAATACATTGTTAACATTGTATGGCGCACCTAAAAAGCTTTGGTAAGTTATATAAAAATGTATCCATGACAATTTTTTTTTTAAATGCAGATGGTAGTAGAAACATTAAGAAAGTATAATAGCAACCTCTTATAAAAAAATAATCAAAATGAGGCCCGATAGCTCAGTTGGAAGAGCAGTGGTCTCCTAATCCAGCAACCCGGGTTCGAAATCAAGGCAATAATTATAATAAAAAAATTTTCTTATAAAGCGCTTACCACCAAAGTCTCTAAGCGCTTTAACAAACAAAGTAGACTGATAAGCAATTACATATTAAACAAAACAAAACAGTGCAAATAAACCTACAAATTGCAATACATATGATGCAATGCGCTAGTGCCCTTTGGTAAGGCATTAATCCTCATTACCAGGAGAGGACCTAAAGTAGTTGGTCCTCTGGTTACTAACAAGCATTTATGCTTTCTTAGCAATCAGGTCAAGTCAAGTGCCTCAAAAAAGTAAAAATCTTTGAGTGACCGATTTTACCATACTCAATTTCTCCAATAGACTGTAGTGTTATAAAAAACTGTTAAGAAAAACGGTTTTTGAAATTTCGATTTCCAACCATAAATATCTTGATAATCAGAGAGGCAATCGGCTTGTAAAAGTCATTGGATTCCTGACAGACCTAAAGGTTTATAATTATGATTGCAGCATAAGCTAAATCCAGGATTTTGTTTAGAATCTGAGGCAAAGATACCCAACCCCTATAACAAGGGGTATTTGGAAAAGAAAGAAAAACATTTACCCCATATAATCATTATATACTGCTCTTTCTGTCAATCACTGACCTTACATGGCATTAGCAGTAGACTTTTAGGACACACATACCTGTATGGATGATGCCATTGCTTTCAATGAAGAGCACAACTCCTCAGTCTCATTGAGCATCCCTCCATGGAGTGTCAGGTCAGTCAGGTTTGGCATAGAACAAAGTGCTTCTACAAGGTCATGTGATGAGGCTGGTGTGAGACACTGGATAATCCAGGTATCAAGCTTGAGAGTCTGGACCTACAATGTTTGTGAATATAGTAAAGCAGCTCATCTGGTTTATATTTAAAATCATGAATGATATTCTACATGTGCGCAGTTGTGAGCCGGTCAAAGGAGGTGCACACCATCTTATTCCTTGTTTATTTGATCTTATGTTTAATCTTGTGTTTGATTTAATTTTTATTTTTGTTATTATATATGCATGATTTATTGAATAAAAAACAGATTTATAGTTTGTGTGTTTATTATAAGTTTTGGTTGGTAATTTGTAGTCAGATAATGGTGCACTTAGAAATAACGTATTAAGCGCCTAATAAATGTTGTGTATTATTATTTTTGTTATGTATATCGTGGACTTGTCCAATTATGCAAATTAGTTCACTACACATGTTGGAATGCCGGCAACATAGAATCATCAGTCTCATGAACCATATCACAAAGATCATCTTGCGAGATCTACTTCCAAGAGCAAGGAATCACCTAACTCCAGAAATCAGTAATGTGCAGTTTGGTTTTGTCAAGGATGCTGGAACTAGAAATGCTGTTTTTGTGCGGTCTTTAGCAGAAAGGGCGGTAGAAATGTAGAAAGATGTCTTCCTGTGTTTCATCGATTATACAAAAGCCTTTAATAAAGTAAGACACAATCAATT
This sequence comes from Strongylocentrotus purpuratus, assembly GCF_000002235.5. NCBI lineage: Eukaryota > Metazoa > Echinodermata > Echinoidea > Camarodonta > Strongylocentrotidae > Strongylocentrotus > Strongylocentrotus purpuratus. The sequence goes on along the minus strand of NW_022145576.1, from coordinate 64,962 downwards.
ATTTGAAGACTTAACCACGATTGGACTAGACTCAAAGGATGTTAAGTTATTGCAAAATCTGTATTGGGAGCAAACAGCTTGTGTTAGAGTGGAAAGCGAATTAAGTGACTTCATCAACATTAAGAGGGGGCTTTGGCAAGGATGTATCATGTCTCATGATCTCTTAAGTTATTACAGTGAGTTGATACTTAGAAACCTAGAACAGGAAAGAGGATTGAATGTAGGAGGACATAATATCACCCAACAAACAACAAGAACAATAAAATACATAAATTAAAAGAACAACAAATACATAAGAAATTATCAAATCAATAGAAAACATGAGGAATAACCTGGCTCTTCCTATTTTTGTTGTTGTATTATTATCCCAAACAGTCTAAAGAATATATGTAGTGGAAACTAATGTTTAAATGTGAAGCATATATGATTTATGGGTAAAAATGTGAATTTTATTACTTATTTGCATAAATTACAATAAATATTCAAATGAGTGCATTTTTTCAAAAAAGTTTAAATTCCCATAATAGTCTATACACTTCACTTGACATGCATGCACATTTTTCGTGGCGATCGGCCGTTCAAGGGCATAGGTGGGGGGGGGGTATGCAGTTTCAAAATAGCCCAGGCTAGATACACTATGAACATGACAGACAAAGAAAGAGGACAAAATATACAGTTTCTCATTCTACCCTCAACAATTGCTGTGGTAGACAAAGAAACATCCCTTCACTGCTATTATGTAAAAATGTGTTGAACAGGTGGATATGCATGTGACACCTGTTCTACACATTTTGAGAAAAAAGGTAATATAGAAATGGGTCTGTAATTCAATATATTGCGGTTATCCCCCTTTTTGTACACTGGGATTACCTTTGCAATTTTTAGATTCATAGGTACTATTCCAGTTGATAGTGAAAGATTGAAGATATAAAGTAACGGTTCGGTTATGTAAAATATATCTTTTTTTTCTAAGTATCGACTTGCATGGTGATGTAGATATACAGTAGGCTTGCGGGTGCACCATGTGAGAGACAGGGAGGATCTTGAACAAGTCAACGCAAAGCGTAGCATCCCCTCGCAGGGTACAAATGGCCTATATACGTCAGAACAAGTTACCTCCATTGGACTATACTATTATATTACTAGGCAAGGAACCACATTTTCACATATATAATTAGGTGTTTTTGCATATTTAATGAGCTATGACCTTTGACCTACATACTCGGAAATGGAACTTAGGCTGTGTTTTGATACCATGTACCTTCATATCAAATTTCCTTAAAATTTGTCAAACATTACTCAAATTATCGAATGGAAACCAGATTCGTTTATTTAATGAGCTATGACCTTTGACCTACATACTCCGAAATCGAACTTAGGTTGTGTTTTGAAACCATGAACCTTCATATCAAATTTCATTAAAATCCATCAGACATTACTAAAGTTATTGATCGGAAACCAGATGTGCATTTTTTCGCATATTTAATGAGCTATGACCTTTGACCTACATACTCCAAAATCGAACTTAGCCCGTATTTTGATATCATGTACCTTCATATCAAATTTCATTAAAATCCGTCAAACAATACTGAAGTTATCGATCGGAAACCAGATTTGTTACGGACGGACCGGGCGCACGCACGGAAGGACGGACCGTACGGCAGCGTTACTATATCCCCTCCGACTTCGTCGGCGAGGGGATAAAAAGACCGTTGATTATCTTTCTTAGCTTATAGTTCTGAGGAGAACTATAGCGCTTGGAGAGGATGGGTGGCGGGAGTCGCTTGACGTTTCGAACAGGTTGACTATCCGTCGTCAGGCGTGGAGAATAGCTGGCGACCGTGAGCTTAAGTCACCGGGGTGCGGACGTGGGGGAACTATATTTATACTTCTCCTTAGAACTATAAGCTAAGAAAGATAACCAACAGTCTTTTTCAGGACTACACGACCTCAAGAAATGGTGCACCCGCAAGCCTACTGTATAATTGAACTAATGATACCAATTGATTAATTCGTTTTCAGTAGTCTAAGTTTGTTGACCTTAAATGAACTTTGACCTTGACTTTGTGATCTGAAATTCTACTCACATGATCGGGGATACTTGATAAACTATAAGTTTAAGTTTCATTAAATGAGCACTTATACTTTCAATATTATATTAATTATATATACTTTTTCTTTCTCCAATGACCCTTTAATTTACACATACATTAGTACAAACATACCTGTATGGATGATGCCTTTGCTTTCAATATAGAGTAGAACTCCTCATTGAGATTCAATCCAAGTCCAAGTGTCAGGTCAGTCAGGTGTGGCATAGAGCACAGTGATTCTACTAGGTGATGTGATGAGGCTGATGTGGGACAATTCAGATCATGAAGCTTGAGAGTCTGGACCTGCGTTCATAGTGAATATAGCTAAGTAACTCATCTATACATGCATACATTATATTTACTAATTTCTCACTGCATTCTTACATTTCACACAAATTCCATTTATTAAATAATTGTATTCATAATAAAATTCTCAACAAAAATCAATGAGTTTATTTTTATTTGCAATCTTAGTATGAGCAGATAAAGGTCATTGCAGACCAAATTGTGAAATACATGGAGACAAAATACTGGATACGTGCTCATGAAAATTATGTTATCATTATTCATTTATGCACAAGCAGTGCACTCCATGATACACAGGTGGAAAAATTCTTTGAAAAGGGGAAACAAAGGCTATTTATATAACACCTCCATCGCTGAAGGATTAATCATTTCAAAATGTACACAGTGGGACCTCTTCATATTTTGAAAGTCTGTGGATTTGGGACATGTGCTAACCGTGAACCGGTCTATTTAAAGTTTCTATTGGGAGGAGAATTTAGTAAAAAGAGTTCAGTTGGAACAACCTCTTCAAGGAAGAAGAGAAGAAGAAAAAAAAATCATTTTGTTGTATTTATTTTCTTGGTTGGTTATATTTTAGGTATGAAACATTGCGTATCAGGACAATAAGCCCCTGGTCAATCACACCCAAGGACAACCCCCTTCCCCCCTCCATGGACAATTAACCCCCCCCCCCCCCCCCGGTAAATTACCCCCAAGGACAGCCACACCCGCTATTAAAGCAAACCACCTCCAAGGGCAATTACCTCCACACCCCCCCCCTGGAAAATTAAAGGGGAAGTCTACCCTGATAAGATGGTTTTAATAAAAGTTTGGGTGCAGTAATAGCCCACGGCATAGCGGGGGAGATTGTCCTAGGTGTAATTTTCCAAGGGTTATTAGGTGATACTACGTATTATTAACCGTATCAGACATCTGAGCAGGGTAATTTTTAAATGTTATTGCCCTCAAGGTTTGATGGATAAAGTCAACAAAATTACAATAAGTTAGTCCGCTCAGAAAAGTCAATGGGATTTTGTGTGTAATTTGGCGGGCAATATAGGTTATATAGAAAACCAATGCGCAAATATTTTACCCCTCTCAGAAGAGTCAATGGGATTTGTGTGTAATTTGGCGGGCAATATGGGTTATACAGAAAACCAATGGACAAATATTTTAGCCCGCTCAGAAAAGTCAATGGCAAAATGCGTGTTAAACTAGTGCGCAATAATATAGTGCCAGTTGTAATTTACATCGCGCATCAGCTATTGTAATTTACATCGCGCATCGTGTATTAGAAATTGCGCACTTTGCGCGAACTCCATTGTGACGTAACAATCACACCCTAGGCAAACTGTTTGCAGTGTATCGAAAATCTGTCAAACACTGGATGAACAGTCCTGGTTTGACAATGTTTTTGCAACTTCTAATGCTAGGAAACCCTGTGTAGCCTACATAATTTAAGAGTATAAGATAGTAAGAGTTTCTTGTTTGCTCTAGATGTCTGATGTGGTTAATAATAGTAATATTGACTGCCTAATTCAGGGCAATACGACTTGTCATATATCACCCTCACCTTCGGTTCGGGCGATATATGTCGTATTGCCCAGAAGGCAGTCAATATTACTTAAGTATACGTATCAACTATTGATTTCGTCAAGATTTTTCATTATTATTTATTATTTATTTTCATTTATTATTCTGCCATATTTTGTTCGCAGGATATCTCAAGAATGAATGAAGCCATTATCATGAAACTTGCGATGATGATATATATTGGTTTAAAGGTACTATGTCCCATTTGCAAGCCAAAAAAATGAAAAGGTTAAATTCCAACGGCATTTGAAAGATAATACTAATTTAGAACTTCCCTAAAAAAGGTGGGGCTTGAAAATGTCTAAAAGTGGGAAAATAACGACTATTAGTTGTCAAATCGACTTAGGAGCTATAGAGCCAATAAGTAATAGTCTTGATTTTCATACCATTGTATCGAATGGTCGTACGTTTTATGCTGCGCAAAGATTCAATCAGTTTAATTTTGGCCATCACAAGAAGTGGGTTATTGATGTAGACAAATGCTCATGTACCCTTTACAGCTCAATTTATATATGTTATTACCAAAGAAGAAAAAAAGCCAGTCAGTCACTCAATAGTGTCTGACAGTAAAGTCTAGCGAGTATTAGAGTTTCCTTGCATAATTTGAATATTAGGACACTGCTAACATTTAAATTTCACAGAAAGGACATACATGACATATTCATAATTCCTGCAAAGTTCTACAGAATTTGAGGTTGGCTGCAAAAGGGACATAGTACCTTTAACTTAGAACTGCGTGACTTTTCAGTGACTCAATGTCAACATGACGTCATCCAGGCGCCATTTTGTAACAAGGGAAACGCTTTCGGCGGTCTCGCCTGCATTACGCAATTCGATATAATGAAAAATTGAGGTTGGAACATTATTTATAGGCAGGGTGGCCCATTAGCAGGCCCCACAAAATGAAATCCTCTGAATATGATCAGCATTTTGAAGTGAATATTGACTAAGAATCATCAGAAGAATTATTTACTATTAATTGAACTACGATCGATAACTTGAATGAAATATGAACAAATTAATTTTTAAAAAAGATTTATTAATTCTCATATTAAGTTGTAAAAAAATAATCCAAGTCTACTGACCTAAAATGACCTTTGACCTTGTGACCTGGAATTTGTGTCATATGATTTGTGATACTTGATAACTCTTGGGTACAAATTTTATGGAATTTGAACAAACAATTTTGAAAATATGCTACAAATACAAATTCTTGATGTTAATGCCACAACAAAGTCTAAGTTTGTTGACCTTAAATGACCTTTGATGTTAACTTAGTGACCTGAAATACTGCCCACATGATTGGGGATACTTGATAACCCCGTAGTCCAAGTTTCATTGACTAAGAACTTATACTTTGAAAATTATATCAAAAATTCTGAAACTTAACCTTAGGTTAAGTTTTTGATGTTGACGCCGCCGCCGTCGCTCTTGTAATACATAGCATATATGGGCAAGAACATGCCTATGAAAAAGTCCATTATAGCCCTTAATTTTGTACGTTTTTTTACCGCCATTTTTTTTTCATATTAAGATAGAGTATGAGTCAAAAATATAATTTCATGCCTTATTTGGCCATTACGTACATCGTGACATCATCATATTAGCCTTGGAACTCAAAATACGAATTTGCATATTATGACGTCAGCATATCTATGGCAAATTTAATGTATCTCTCTAAATATTGATAGTTTTTCACCCAATTTGTGATATGTTGTAGCTATGAAAAATGTCTACAAGATCCACATTCACTAATTATCATTTTGATGACTTTATAATAGTTAAAATTGCGATTTTAGGTGACATGTCAGTATTGTCTTAATTTGCGTGTTATGCCTATTAAAGATAAATTTCATTCGAATCATGAATCTACATGACATTGTCTTTTGAGCAATATCTTGCTTTTTAAAAATCTATATTCTCCCAGATTGTGGTATGTTATTGCTAAGACTATGGGCTATGGAAAAAGTGCCACTTTTCTTTTGATCAGGTGTTCAAAGTATGTCAAAATTTTCATTTGAAATTTAAAATATCAAATTCTGTAGAACTTTGCAGGAATTATAAATTTGGTCATATAGTCTCAATATATCTTCCATATCTCCATGATGATCAATGCTACACAGTTGAAACTTTATATTTGGATAGACCATAATCGGAAGAGCATTTTAAAAGATCATTTCAAATCGTAATAATGCATTCTTCATTATGTAAAACATTAGCATACGTATCACCTAATTCGTCAAAGTGACGGATTAAAGTCTAGTTGTTCTTGGGGTTGGCTGTCTTTGGAGGGTAAATTTCAAGGGGGAATTGTCCCGCTGGTAATAGGCCGGGAGGTGATTGTTCAGGGGGTAATTGTCCTGCTGGTAATTGGTCCGGGGTGATTGTCCTAGAACCCAAACATTGAAGGTGATGAAGATGATACTTGTGTGCTTTTATTTCTTTTCCACTTTTTTAATTCATTTTTAAAAAATTATTTAAGGAAGGGATGACATTATGATAAAGATTGAAGAGTTGACACAGAAATTTTACCTTGAATATTCTGATAATAACATCGTTTTAAAGGGCCCATGGCATCATTATACAAGTGTATTCCTGTTGGTGTGCAGTCCTGCAAACTTCTGAATTTGTTTCATAGATTTTTAAACATTTTTTTAAAATATTTGTTTTTCAAACTTGCTAAGCTCCACCCCAAGAACCTCCCCTTGTGACATCATCTGTCAGTCATCAATGAGCTAACTTGAGAAAGTGATATGTATCTTTGCCGAAGTCAACCACCTGTTACAATACGTAATACAATAGCAACATCCAAGTTGCTATGCCAGACATGCTGTAGCATCACCAGGAAGACAAAGGCAATGATGACGTATTGTAAATATGTATAGAAGCATGCAATTATATTATGAACGTGTGCTAAGCTGGGGGAAATTACATACCATTGTCTATTCTAGAATATTAGTTTAGTCTGACATGTCTGACATGTCTGACATAGCAACTTATATGTTGCTATTGTTTGTGGTATTGTAACAGGTGGTCAACTTTGGCAAAGTTACATGCCACTTTCTCAAGTTAGCTCATTGATGACTGACAGTTGATGTCACAAGGGGAATAAAATCTGGAGGTTTTTTGGTGGAGCTTAGCAAGTTTGAAAAACAAATATTTCAAAAAATATTTAAAAATCTATGAAACAAATTCAGAAGTTTACATATCAAAATATGAGATGTATGCAGGACTGCACACCAACAGGAATACACTTGTATTTCGATGTCATGGGCCCTTTAACTTTGGCCTTAATACCCCCTTCACATTCACAGATTTTCCTTACGGATCGCCAACTCGTAGTCAATCGCAAGCTTCCGTAAATAACTCGCTGGTATCCGTAAATATCTCGTCACAACTCGCAGACACTCGTAAGGATCCGTGAAAGGAAAGGCAAATTTTTTGACATGTCAAAAATCTTCTTACGATTGTCCACGGATTTATTCATCCGTAAATAACTTGTAAATAGGTCATAACAATCCGTAAGTATCGTAAACCACTCGCATCAACATGTTACCATCTGTAAACTGCTCGCAAGAATCCTAAATGACTTGTAAAGATTTCTTTAACGATTTGTTTTGGTTGGTTTACGATTTGTTTACGGAATATTACGGTGCTGTTTACGATTTCATTCGGGTCGTGTTACGATGGCTTTACGGATTGTAATGAGTTATTGCGAGCACCTTACGTGTAGTTAAGAGCACTTTACAAATAGATACGTATACTTTAAGTATTCTTACATATCGCTTACGTTTTGGGGGAAAGGTATAAAAGATGCAAATTTGAACACTTCATTTTCAGTTGTTATTTTTTGGTTAAAAATCGTAAGGACTCGTAAATACTTGTAACTAACTCCTAACTATTCGTAACAACACATTAACAGGTCGTTACTTAAACGTAAATTGCTTGTAGTTATCCATGACAACTCGTAACAAATTGTGGTATTCTGCCGTAAGTATATCGCAATAACTCTGTAACAAACCGTAAATAGCTCGTAATAACTCGTATTAACTCTTAAATCGGTCGTAAAAGTGGCCAAATCGTAAGGATACGTGAAAGATCCGTGAATTTGTGCGATCCGTAAGGACTCGTAAGAAAAATCTGTGTATGTGAAGGGGGTATAAACGAGTAGAGGGAGCAACATGATTTAATAGATTCTGGTCTGGTTAGGTCTGGTATCTAATGGATCAATGGGCAAGTACTATCAGGTTAACTAGATGAATTTGAGTTGATTTGAGGAATTATGGGTAGGGTAAGAGTGAATGGCTTTATTTATAATGTAAAAGTTTTGAAATAAAACTGGGAGCATATTATTTAAATATACTTAAACACATGAGTATTTCAATTCAATTCAATTATAGTTTTATTAAAAAACAATGCCTCGCAGCCAAAATGCTGAATTGTGCATGTTTACATATACATGAGCTTCATTACATAACATTATATTTCATTTGTTACAATCATTCATTCAAACAGTATTGGTAACATTTAACATTATTCATGTGTAGCTATTTAAAATCAATCGTTATATATTATTTACATTTAAAAAATCTATTAAAGTTCACAATAGTATTAACGATAATTGATCAAAAGCAAAACAATACATAACATACAAATAAGTTAAAAAGCTAATACTGAAATTATTGCAATGACGACCTTCGTCATTGCCTTGTTTTCGTTCACATTCTGCCCCATTAATATTCTCCTCCTTAGTGTTTTCCTTATCGTCAGGAAATCGCATTCGTTTTGCACGTAGTGTTTGTCATTCCTAGTTAGGTGCTTTCCTCATGTTCTTTTCCTTTCCAATTTCATAGGCATAGTCTCTAACATCTCATTAAGGTCACTACATTCTTCGTTTTTCAAAATCACTCATGCATAACCGTCCAGGCGACATTTTGTACGTTTCTGGTCCATTTTAAGGCCTTTCTTTCTTCCTTCCTATCTCCACTATCCTAGATCCTACAAACTTCTAACAAATTCCTCTCGATAGTCTGAGAAATGTTCTTTTATCTGCGACATATAACCTGACCTTCAAAATGCCATCTTCGTACTCGAAATTTAAATCTAAAACCGACTCCGTCAAAAATCTTGAAAATTCTTAAAAAATGGACCCCTAAAAATCTAAAACTTCCATAACTTTCTCATATAAATTCTGTTTTGTATTTAAATCTCACAGTATCTTTGTCTTATAATTGCACATAGCCATGCCAAATTTCACGCACCAATGGCTATGCAAAACATAAATAGCGCCCTCTAAAGTTCTGGGAATTTGATTTCTTTCTGTGGCCGTATCTCCATTATGGCTTGGCAAACCCGTACTCTTTTTTGGATTTAGATACTTGAAGATATGCCTTTTCCAACCATATACAAAATTATATAAGGTATCACTGACCAAATTTGAACAAATTGCCCTCCAAATTCGCCATTTTCAAGAAAATTCCGAAATAACTTCAACTTGCTCTAAAATGGCGATTTTTATACCTACATTAATGAAACTTGACAGACACATGTATCCATATACGTGACAACTGTCCGCCAAGTTTGGTAAAATTCGAAAACGTCAGCGCAAAGTTATCGCCAAAAATGATGAATTTACTATGCATTACATAATAGCGCGTTTAATGCGTGCAATACATTGCGCGCAGATAACAGTGGTGTCAAACTGACCGCAATGAAGTGCCCTATCGAATGATACCAAGTATAGTAAATGTTCACACAGAAAATTGTGAGTAAATCGCATTTGAACAAAGGTCACTATACGAATTCCGCCGAGTTTCCGCCCGAATCTAAAACGTATCGGCTAAGACGTCATTTTTTCAGACTGCTTTTCGCCCCGTAAACGACCTTTTTTTCCCTTGAAAATTTGCATTGACATGCCGAGTTCCAATACGCAGGGCACCTCGTGGCCGGATTTTTGAAATTGGTCATGGGGGCCATTTAAGACGCCATTTTGTCCTATAAATCTATTTTACATCACATGTTTCGATAGGATTATCATAGAAAAAAAGAGAGTAGTTTACAATAACAACCATGAAATTCTCTTTCTAATGATACCAAATACGGCCCATAAAGAGACATAAAGAGAGAGAGAAAAAACAATTTAACTCCGGTCAAAATACAGATCCTGTACGTTTTCCACCCATGCATTACACACATTGTCTATGGGGCATATCGGGTTCACGCTATTGGCCCCCAGAACGATTTTGATTGCAATGACGAACATGCACCAAATCCCATTGGTTTTTGCACGCAGTGCTTGCGAGCCCTTTCTAGGTTCTTTCCCCTGTCCCAATTTCTTTCAAACTTTGTAGGCATAGTCACTACCATCCCATCAAGGTCACTGTTGAGGCCTTTCTTTCGCCCTACCTATCTCCAATATCACAGAAGCTACAGACTTCAAAGTTCGTACAAATTGCTATGGATAGTCCGAGAGAAGCTCATTCGTTTGACACGTAGAAACATGGCGTCATTGCACGCACATCGTTGTGACACGATTGCATTTCTAGTTGCACCTGTGTCCTTGACAATTTATATTCATTGAAAATCAGTACATATGTAGTTTGCTTTCATTCCATGTTTCATGACTGTTCCAATATAAAAACCAAGTGAATTGCATTTTAAAAAGGGTGTTTGAAAAGAAAAATATACATGTGCACCATATGATCATTACTGCTCTTTTGATCAATCAATGACCATCTACTTGACATGGACATTTCATAGGAAAGACATACCTCTATGAATGATGCCTGTGCTTTCAATGTAGAGTAGAACTCCTCATAGAGAACCATTTTAAGTGTTAGGTCAGTCAGGTTAGGCATAGAACACAGTGCTTCTACTAGGAGATGTGAGGATGCTGGTGTGAAACCCTGGACACCAACAAGCTGGAGTGTATGGACCTGCATTCATTGTGAATATAGTTAAGCAGCTCATCTATACACACATATACTTTATTAAATATTTCCTCATTGTATTCTTACATTTCACACAAATACCATTAATTACATAGTTGCATTCATAATCACATTCTCAACAAAATTGATTGAATAGAATCTCAAAATAAATTCTTGTCTATTAAAACAAATTACGCACTAAAGTTTTAATGAAAAGGACGAATTTAGTAGTGTTAGTGTTTGAGTGTTTAATTAAAAAAAAGAAAATTCTATATGTAGAAATATGCAGTTGCTAATAATGTATTAAAGGCATCGTTTAACAATGTTAAATCATAGATGCATGGCCCTACGTTTTATCAGTGTCTGTGATATGGTGTAATATTGAAGCCCTCAAAAAATTGTGCTTCAAAACGATCAAGAAGTGCCTCAAAAAAGTAAAAATCTTTGAGTGACCGGTTTTACCATACTTGTTTTCCCCAATAGACTGTAGTGTTATGAAAACCATTAGGAAAACATAAAATTCAATTTTGAATTCCAATCATAAATATCTTGATAATCAAACAGGCGATCGGCTTGTAAAACTGACTGACCTAAAGGTTTATAATTATCATTGCAGCATGAGCTAAATCCAGGATTTTGTTTCAGAATCTGATACAAAGTTGCCCAATCCCTTTAAAGGTAATCATACATTTGAATTTCATGTGCACAAGACCCCTAATTCAGGAAGTTTGTTGCTATGGTACAGTTTGGTAAATTCAAGCCTTTAAAGAAATTGGCTTAAAAAAACTATATTACTTATTGTGTTTGTGCACGGCCCGTTCTGTGACGTATTGCTCGGATTCGACCACTATTGATAAAGTACGTTTCTCTGCTGTAAACTGTACAGATCCCATAATTTCTCCTGTTGTACTTGTACTTTTTGTCCGGAAATATCTCCACCTTCAGAGCTGCTACCTATATAGCTTGAATATTTTATTGCGATTGTGTTGTACGTCTGGAAACCGATAAAACGATTTCCCCCTGGTTTTCAAGGAACAGTTATTACTACCACACACTTGGCATTACACTATATTTGACGTGTACCGTATTTGGCAGCGTTAAGGCCGATGCGCCGTGTAGGCCGCAACCCCGATTTTGACATTTCGTAGAAAAAAAAACTTGTTTGTTTTGCTTTTTTGCCAACACCATGGGCAGCAAGCCAGATGGCGTCTTATTTCAGCTTCCTCTCCGGCCGCAGGTACACAGTCGATTGTGTAATACGCCCTAACTTGGGGTGCGAGGATTGAGGTCACTTTAGCAATTGCATGAACTTAGATCTAGATATACCGGTAGTTTTGGGTTGGTAAGTTATGCAGTTTATTCACAAGATTGACAAAACTTCATGTCAACAATATCTAGAAATGTCCTGTACCATTATATATTAACTGGCAGGGGCGTACGCAGGAGGGGGGGGGGTTTGGGGGTTAACCCCCCCCCCTTTGGTATTTTTATGTGTGTAAACCCCCCTAAAAAAAACCTAAAACCCCCCCTTTTTTTATGCCCACGGCTAACCTAAAAAAGGTGACCTACCCCCCCCCCCCTAGCGAAGAAAAATGTCAAATTTCGAGACCAAAAAAAAAAGCGTCCCTTACCCCCCCCCCCCCCCCCCCCCCACTGAGCGACTTTTCGGCCGACGCGATTTACACATTTTCGGGAGCAAAATATTTTGGGCCAGATTTTAAAACCCCCCCCCCCCTTGAAAAAATCCCGCGTACGCCCCTGTTAACTGGTATAGTCATTGTACTTAGCTTAGTGCACGAATACGTGCTGTTTTGACTGCCGATTTGTTTACTGTTGTTCCGCATAGGCCGCAACCCAGACTTTTTGATATTTTCTCTTACAAAAATACTGCGGCCTTTACGCCAGCAATTACGGTATTGCATACCGGTAAACATAAGTTTTCTCTTTGCGATACGTCACACCCCATAATTTTTTGAAAAGGAAACTTAGACAAAATGGCAGCTTCCTTGGGGAGCAAACGCCATCATAAAGATGCCGAAGTAGAGTCTCTTTATTGTGCTTGCAAGACAATATTATTTGGCCTACATCAATGCTTATTATATAAAAATAAACATTGTTTACTCTCTAGAGATGTCATGATGAAGCTTCTTATTCTTGAGGTTAATTCCTGTTAACATTAAGGACACGCATACCTGTATGGATGACGCCATTGCTTTCAATGTAGAGTAGAAATCCTCAGTGAGATCCCCTCCATCGAGTTCCAAGTTAGTCAGGTTTGGCATAGAACACATTGCTCTTACTAGGTGATGTGATGAGGCTGGTGTGGAACACTGGACACTCGAAAGCCCGAGAGTCCGGACCTGCATTGTTTGTGAATATACTTAAAGCTGACATTCTAAGCAAATAAATGTCCATTAATTTGGTACCTACGGCAAGCATATATTATTTATAAGTTGTTCATTTACATAGTTTATCACAACAAAATTGTGGCTACTCCATATCCTGAATTGAAGCCGCCGTGCAAAAGCCTCATCACTCCACTCGCTGATGAATATCGTTAAATCAAATCATAGACGTCGTCAGCTATTATAGAGGAAGCGCGCTTGATCACGTTCAAGTTTGATATATTAAAAATAAAACATTTAACAGGTACTGTATCATTTTTTGAGGCAGTCCCACACATCTGTGATTAAGTACTATCATAGTTCTAGGCCTATTCGTTTTCTAAAACTGCTCCTGTACCTTATCTGATGACAAGATAATGTATATGTGCACCGTCCTATATATTGAACTCAAGCAGTAAACTTTTCTTTAAACTCTACCAAAAAGGAGAATATGGGGATATTAAAAGAAATCAGCGACTGGAAAATGTTGCTTCGTTATTCTTCATTCAAATGAAAACAGAAAATCCAACACATATACTCATTAACAACAAAAAATCTAAGCTCTGACAGGGTAGCATTTACGTAGGCATATCACTGCCATTCACTCTCACTAAGCCCGTGATCACCGTTCGTGATGTCACGAATAGAGGCCCCACTCTACGTGCAATTCCTTGTTTTAGACTTCGAGATTTTGGTGGAGTTCACTGACATAAATTCACTATTCTGAACTTGTCTTGTCGGTTAGACACCATTTAGTGTTATTCTGGGGGTTAAATGCTTTCTATTTATGTAATTATCTCAATATTTGGGATTGTCTTAAAATGTCAGCTATAAGCGTCTCATCTATACACACTGTATTCTTCCATTTCACACAAAGTCCATTAATTGCATTCCGGTAGTAGTATTTAAGTGACAGATCCTCCTAGAGATCGGTGCAAGGCGTGGGGACCCGGCTTATAAAATTCCTGACTCACGCCTCTGAAATAATATCCCCCTGGCACTGGCAGTGATATTTGTGTCATCCTTATGTTCGAAGGAAGGACAAAGATCCCCTCTCCCCTCACTGAAACAAAAGGATGTACATGTAGAGATCGCCACTTGTGGCTCAGATTTTTGTCAAGACTAGGAGCAGCATCACCAACGATATAAAGATGTGTAGATCCATATAAATTTGAAAGCAATCCTTCAAGAAATGAGGCAGTTAGAGCGCATAAAAGACTTATGACCTTTTCCATATGAAAGACGGAACAATGAGGGCAGCATTGCCTAAAAGTTTAGATGTGTGGATTGTACCAAGACACATCTCCATACAAATTTGAAAGAAATTCGTCATAAAATATGACCTGCAAAGCGCGCACTAGACATCCACCAAAAAAATGACCTTTAAATTAGCCCTATAACAGACAAACACAGGTATAGCAGCATCATCAAAACTAAAGGTGCATCGATTTTACCAACATACACTTCCATACACAATTTGAAAGAAATCTGTCAAGAAATGTTGCAGTTAGACCGCTCACTACAGTGCACACAAGACATTTATCAAAATATAGCCTTTAAAAGATGGAAGACTGGAGGCAGAATCACGAAAAACTATAGGTGCGTAGAGTTTACCAACATACACCTCCATAAAAATTTGAAAGAAATCCGTCATGGAATGTGGCAGTTAGAGCGCACACAATAATATGACGCGGCGGCAGCGGCGTGCAGCTGCTGAAACCAAAGTATCCTCTGGCATACTGCTGGGAGGATACAATAAATAAAAATGAATAATCTTCTATACAATGACCATAATCTTCTATACAATGACCATTCTTGTATAGCGCATAATACAAAGTCTTTATGCCAGGCATTCTCAACTGGTGGAGCTTGCGGTCAGTCGAAGTGGCGCTCGACTGTTGCAAAAATATATATATATATATATATTCTAGAATTAAAAACTCAAGAAGCCGCAGTTGAAGTTGAGCCCAAAATGTCTGCTTAACAGACAGAAAGAAAGGGGAGTTCAATGTTTTTTATGATTTTATACGACTTTAAACCTGAGCTCTAAACCACATTAAAGCTTAGTCAATGTGCTACATATAAATTTACCTCCAGTGTAATTGTGCCCAGGAATTGTCCTGGTTTTTTCACATCAATATGAAATGTGATTGATATATTTTGGAATAAAATGGTGTTAAAAATGCCACATCTGGGCCTTTAGAAAGCCCAAAAATCCACCAGCTTCAGGGGGCTCTGCCCCCTGCACCCTCATTGGGACTTTGCCCATGGACCCCGCCCATTTTTGGCTCGGTCGCTATGCTCCCTTGCTGCACAGTCAAACATACAGGTTGGCACTTTAACTACAAATTCTTTTCGTTTTGGCACTTCTAATAAACTATTTGAGAAGGCGCTTCCAAAGAGCTTTGGAAATTATTACCCTAGCTTTATCTCTGACAACTGATATCAGCACACAGTGCATTTGTAGGAATAATCCTACCAGGTACCCATTTACCTCACCTGGGTTGAGTGTGGCAAATGTAGATCAATGTCTTGCCAAAAGACATAAGTGCCAGGGCAGGACTTGAACCGCGAACGTTGTTCTCCATAGTCCGGTGACATATCCACTCGACCAGGAAACCTCTACTAAATTTGTGACCTTGACCTTTAACCTAGTTACTCCAAAATCCAATGGCAGATTGTCTTCCTACGGTGGTACAAACTATCATCAAGTTTAAAGCTCACATCTCAAGTGGTTCTTGAGATATCACGTTAACGAGAAAGTGGCACGGACTGACGGACATCTAAAAATCATAAAGCCCCAGGCACCACCTTTCGTAGGCGGAGGCATTAAAATTATAATTAAAAAAATGATAAAAACAATAATGATAATAATAAACGCTTAACTTTCACCAATATAATATTTCCAGGATTAAGAAATACATATATCTGACTTGCAGTACATGCCAAAAGCTGTTATACAATCCTTAATCCCAAGTCGTAAAGGGAATGCAATTTCTTTTCTTGCAGATGCGAATGTGACCGGCACAAAAAAGGCAGAGTCCATAATAAACGCAAGAATCACTCTTCCTTCTTCTTTCTTCCCATTGGATGTATCCTAAAATGAGATTATGTATTTATCTAAAAAATTAGAATGTAATTGTGATCTACCCAATGTTTTACTACATGTGTTTTCTATTTTTTTATCATTCATATTTTTCGCTCCACTGCTAGGCATAATCATAAAATAAATGATTTTTTAGGCGCCTCTTGCAGTGACTTTGTCTTGCAGGCTTTCAAGGTGTTGTCCGTAGTTGAGTGCTCTGTCAAGTTTCACTACAAGGTATGTTGGGCATGTGTCGAATCTCAGGTAAACATTTCTCGCTTGGACTATCTGTTGCATAAGTGAAAAGCAGCAGAGACATTCTTGCCCAAGCTGAGCTTCAGCCTCCAGTGCCGTAGGTAGGAAGCCAAGGTGACCATGTCTTGACTTACTTCGCTCTCAACTGAGTCCCATGTCTTGTATGTCATCAGTATGGCCAGATCATCTGCATATCTGGCAGGTCATGGATATAGATGTTGAAGAGTAGAGGTGCTAAGACAGAACCCTGGTGAACACCATTTGTCAGATGGCAGGGTCTGCTTTGTTCATCACTGGTCTTTAGGACAAAGCTATGAGTGGAGTTGAGTTGGATGATGAAGAACATCAATGCTTAAAAAGTACTTTATTCATTTTGTTAAGGTTCTCAGCAATCTGTAGAGGTATAATATTGTCTATTCTTTTAAATTTCAATGAACCTTCTCTTTAAGCATCCTGTTATAGTGAGCATGGATTCGTTAAGGCAGGTGTCATACAGAGATGAGTGATGGCTTCTACTACAGACTGGTTCGCAGTATTCTGTTGGGACATATATGAGGGCCAGGGTCGTTATGCGGAGGATTTTGGGGATTGCTCCCCAACAGTGCTGGCGTGACAGCGGATTAAGGCGCCTCTTGCAGTGACTTTTTCTCGCAAGCTTTCAAGGTGTTGACTGTAGTTGAGTGCTCTGTCAAGTTTCATTACAAGGTATGTTGGGCATGTGTCGAATCTCAGGTTATCAGCATTGATGGTGAAATACATTCTTGCTTGGACTATCTGTTGCGTAAGTGGAAAGCAGCAGAGACATTCGTTATTAAGGGTGGTGTTGGTTATTTTACCTGACTGCTAAGAAAGCATAAATGCTTGTTAGTAAGCAACCAGACGGCTGACGGCTTTAAATCCTCCCCAAGGGACCTGGTAATGAGGATTAATGCCTTACTAAAGGGCACTAGCACATTGACTTGGTTTCGAACCCAGGTCACCAAATTACGAGACCACTGCTCTACCAACTGAGCTATCACGCCTCCTCATTCTTGCCCATTCTTGCCCATGCTGAGCTTCAGCCTCCAGTGCCGTAGGTAGGAAGCCAAGGTGCCCATGGTGTGACTTACTGCACTCTCACCGAGTCCCATGATTTGTCTATCATCAGTATGGCCAGATCATCTGCATATCTGGCAGGTCATGGATATACCGGTATATCTTGAAGAGTAGAGATGCTAACACCATGGGAAACACCATTTCTCAGACCCCGTGGTCTGCTTTAATGCCCGTCACTGGTCTTTAGGACAAAGCTACAGGTGGAAATGAGCTGGAGGATGAAGGACACCATGTGCCTCTCTGAGAGGAGCTACGAGCTTGTAGGTAGACTTCTGTGCCACACAGCGTCATAGGCTACAGTCAGATCAACAAACGAAACGCCTGCCTTCCGTTTTCCTTCGAAACTGTCCTCTATGTCTTGAGTGAGAAGGGTGACCTGGTCTGCTGTCGATCTGCCGCAGCAAAACCAGCCTGTTCGTGAGGTAGCTGGGAGTCAATGATGGGGTCAATGCGGCTGTGAATCAGGTGCTCAAGTAACTGGAAGGGGATACAAGTAGCGAGATAGGACGTAGCTTCTGGGATCATCCGTTGCCTTGTTTGGTTTAGGCAGTGCTATCACTGTTGCCTTTCGCCAGATCTTTGGAATCTTTCCATGCTTCATGCAGGATGACCGTAATTCACGAAGCAATTTGTTGTCCCAGTTCCAGCATGGCAAAGGATTTCTGGGTTGATACTATCTGGCCCATTTCCTCCATGGAAAATATATCAGAAAGATGGATGATACTTTTTGTCTTCCAGAGTGCATTTACTTCCTTTTTGACGTGCCTAGATTTGGTCAAGGTCTGGCTTGTCAAAGAGGCCATTGTTTACGAGCACCCTAGCGATAGAGTTAACGGTGTCAGGACACTTTTTGGCACTTTATGTTGTTCTACCAGTAAGGAGATTGATAATTTGCCATGCTCTTCTCCTTGAGTGGGTGAAATCCATTGATTCCACAGTCTCAATCCATGTTTCTTTGTGGTTATTGTCCAGCCTTGACAGTAGTGCAGTAGCACTTACGTCAGACTCATCCTTAGGGGTTGTTTTACAATCAGGGTACACAATTTGTCTCACTTGGGGTGAAAAAAAAGTTCCTTAGATTCTTCTGAATTTTTGTGTGTGTGTTGTATACAAGTTACTTGTAAAGTCTGTAAAATTTCAAGGCTTCATGCAAGTATCAAAAAAAAAAAATTCATGCATGAAGCATGTCCTTAATGAAAAAATTGGGTCAAGTGTCACCTGATGACATTTTGCAGAAAGAAAATAGTGATTGTTTCTTTGGGTGAATGTGAATGATATAGTTTGATAACTTGATGACATGAATCAGATTACAACCCAATTTTTCAAGTGCAAAATGGTTTTATTCATGTAAAATTCAGTTTTGCATCTTTTGATACCACAAAAAGATGGACTGGCAGCATGAAGTTACTTAAAAAAACAGAGCAGTTTGACCCTGTATTCTGTACTGCATAGCTGCACATGGTAACAGTGCTTTTGCATACCAACTTCCAGAATAAAAGGATAAATGGTTCTTGAGATATGTGGCTTCAAAAAATTGTTTGAAGAGGACAATTTTTAGTTCAGAGAGGACATTTTTTTGTACATGCAGTTGGAACTGCCTGATGCAATTAGGATTCATTATTTCATGGCATAAATGAAACTGGATATATGTAAGGTTCATTAGAACATATTTTATCCCTGTTAGCACAATTTTTGATCTGCATATAGATCTCCAATCACCCTTCCTAGAGAAATTATCTATTCCCTCACTTTAAGACTTACCGGTACTAAAAACTGGATTCACATTGAACTAAATATTGTCAGAAGGTACCTGGACAATACTGTGATTGATTCTATAGTTACAAGTTTTTTTTAGGAATAGTTAACCATATATCAATGTTTTGTAGATGTTACATGCTTTACACTAACATTTGGAGAGGACATTATTTTTGACATATGATTGATTAATGCTTGTAATCCATCTTTCCTTATAAACGCAACAATACTATGTGTGCAACTTATGTAGAATCTTAGACAGAAGTTTTATGACTCATGAACATAAGATTTGGGCATGACCCTCATGTGACTCTGCCAACTAAACATATTAACTGGCAGATATGCCATACAATATACAAGGCCTACAATGTTCTCTTCAAAGTAGTTTTCTCTAAATGCAACAGAGGACTTACTGAAAGTCTATTGCAATCATTGTATTGGAATAAAATAATGTGTCATTAACATGTTCTATCTTTGTTTTTGGAAATCATTTGCACAATGAATACAACTTTAGTTAAGAAACAAATCAAACAACTGTTGCTTGTTTTTTGTAAGAAGCCTGTTTGTTTATACCTTTGAAGCTTATGAATGACTAGTAATTTTGAACTTTGGTTTGGTAAGGCTATTGCATGAGCCGGGCAGTGATTTTACTCATGAAAATTGTCTGCTGTAACATGAAAGCAACAATGCATCATTCAATGCCAACAGTCAAATTTAACATACAACAGAATGTCAACAATACTACCTTAGAAGTTACATAACTTTTAGGCTAATACATTAAAATACAACTAGTGAGAACCTGAACAATCTCATGAAATGTATCAACTGCATGTACAAGAGATTCCTACATGTAGAACAATCTTGACTAGTCAACAATGTGCGTATTCACATTTAAAGGAGAACTAAACCCCAAAGAATAAGTGTAGGTATTCTGAAAAATGAGATGAATTCCTGCCTTTTGATGTACAATAAATCTTACGGACCTGTACAAGAGATATATAAATAAATATTTCTTGGTGGGGATTGAATCTTGTAGAATGATAGGCAAGAATGCAACAAATCTCTCAGAACAACTAAAGTTATTCTTTGTGGTTAGTTCTTCTTTAAGAAAACACCCATACACTGTTCAGAAGGAAAATGCAACATATGAAAACTACAACCTTCATTATAGTGAATGTAGGTAAATCAAATAAAAGCTCTTGAACACTTGCTAAACTGCATCATAAACATCGTCATTGAAGCAGTAATGTTTACAGGTTATGGGCTTTGGTGGTTCGTCAATGACGGTCAAGATCTGTTCTCTGGGTAGACGATCACTTTCTGTTTGGTCCATGGGCGAGACAAAGCGATTGGCTGTGTTAGCACCAGGGCTTCATGAACTTGATGATGTAAAGTGGACCAGATTTCACTGCATCTTCACTTGATGTATCAATCTCTTCCACCGCGAAATCACTTCCACCAGAAATGTGTATGGACTCGGACAAAGCATCCCCACACCCAATAGTATAACAGCAACAAATTATCAACTTGTTCTATGTGATTAACCTGAATATGAAGACTTTTGATGGAAGTATGTTAATATGTCAAAAACCTATTGTCCTCTCCGAAACCAAAGAGACTATGTATATAGATGGTACTTATAGTATCATTTCATCATTGTATAGTTGATTAACAGTGCTGATAAATTAGAAAGGTATAAACACACACAATAAATGCAACTAAATGGATGGAAAGTCTTAATTCTTCCAGATATGCATTACATCATGGAATTATGGGGGATGAAAGTAGGTTGTGAATAGATCGAATTAAAAAACCTCCAATCAAATACCAGGAAGATGTTAGATTGTAATGCCCATCTCATGATAAATTAAAATCAGGCTAGTTTTTGTAAAACCATGCACCTTGTAGACTGTTATTACAGTCATTTATCCATTCACTGATTATGAGTAGGAGAGGACATTTTGTTTGACACCTTCAAAATCAGTGTGAATATTAAACAAAATAAACATCTATTGCACATGATATAACAATGTTAGGTCTACTAAGTTGGTTTCAAAATGTGGCTCTTCTTGAAGGAGTGCTGATAAAAAATGCCACTTTTTTTTGCCAATTTTCATGTAATGATTGCTCATTTTATATTTACTTTTTTCCCATTTTCCATGCCTATCCAGTGGTGGGCGTGACTTCACTGGCGCCATTTTAAATCCCAAATCCTGACCTCTGCTACGTCACAATCACAAGCCATAAACAGGAATACATGTGCGTTCTAGGCGCGCGCTAATCAAACAAGTTCAGCTCAAACCCAATCAATAACAAAATTAGTATTTTCCTTGGAACAATATCGGACAAATTTTACTATATGAATAATGAAATTAATATATATTATACTATTTGTATTTATTTATTCAGGAAAATAAGGAATTTTATTATTACCCTATTAAAAATAAACATTTATAAGAACAGTAATCGAATAAGCCTGGGCTGCTATCTTTGTGTATTATAACGGTAAATTCAATATGGCAGCTTTCATGACTCGTAACATTAGACAACAACCGTCTCTGCAAATCTTTAGAAAATATCAGTTATTGTCAAAATGCAAACATGATTCTTAAAAAAATGCAAATATGAATGTAAGTACTACTTTTCTTCACAAATAGTTACGTTTAAAGCAGTTTTTATGTAAAATATGTGCCTGTCGGAAGCAGTGTATTTCATCAGAAGTGGTGGGCAGAAGTCCTCCGTCGGCCCACCCAGTGCTTTAAGGCTTTTCTTAACACTGCTGCTGCCTTAGTGAAAAGATCATTGATATATCCTTCTGTCAAAAGAACCAGCATATATGAGATATTCAAAGGAATTAAAAAAAAGTAAAATGTAGATTAGAAGAGGGAAGAGATGGTAATGGAATGAAATTATATTAAACAATCACACTTAAATCATGATTGTGGATGAACTGCTCACCTTTGATTCTTTTCCTTTCCTTCCAAGTGTTTCAAATAAACAATGATGGCATGAACATAGTAGAAAAGCTTTCTCCAAGGATGGAATGGAGCATATCATCTCTGCCACATCAAGAGACTCAGTAGGTCCACAACGTCTCATAACACAGAGTTCAACCTGGATAAAATGAGAAAGTGATTACTGATGGGATGCAGAATATAGATGTTCACTTGGATATTAGGCATACATGTACTCGTGTAGCCTACATGAGCGGTTGTCCTAAATGTGCTGCTAGAACTACAGAGAGTACATGTAAGAGGGAAAAGGAAATAAATAAGGGTACATGCTGAAGAACTATTGGCATGACATTTTATATCAAATTCCTATTTTTGTGACAGTAGGAATATCTCTGCTTAGTTTACAATGTACTAAACAGAGAATCTTTAAACAAAATAAAAGGAGCTAATAGGTCTATGAACAATTAGTTTCAAAGGAGATTATTTAAGTTTACACCATCTGGTGCCTCATACCTTAATTATTTTGTAAAAGTCAACAGGATCACGATCACTAAATTAATAGGGTGGATACGGAGCAAAGATCTAGGCTCGCAAAGGAGAAAAGAAGTAAAATGTTGATACCCCTGCCTGAGCACATTTATGTATTCTGCCTTACCAAGGGAGAGTGCAGCAGAAGATGAATTGTTCTATAGTAATCATGTACATGTATGTTAAGAGATGCAATAATAACAAGTCAACGCAAGGGGTAGCATCCCCTTGCAGGGTACAAATGGCCTATATACATCAGAACAAGTAACCTTCATTGGACTATACTATTATATTACTAGGCAAGGAAGTTCACATATAATTAGGTGTTTTTGCATATTTAATGAGCTATGACCTTTTACCTTTGACCTACATACTCAGAAATCGAACTTAGGCTGTACATGTATTTTGATACCATGTACCTTCATATTAAATTTCATTAAAATTCGTCAAACATTACTCAAGTTATCGAATGGAAACTAGATTCGCATATTTAATGAGCTATTACCTTTGACCTACATACTCCAAAATCGAAATAAGGCTGTGTTTTGATATCATGAACCTTCATATCAAATTTCATTAAAATCCGTCAAACAATACTAAAGTTATGGATCGGAAACCAGATTCGCATATTTAATGAGCTATGACCTTTGACCTACATACTCCCAAAATTGAACTTAGGCTATGTTTCGATATCATTAACCTTCATATCATATTTCATTAAAGATAAAGACCAGTTATGGTCATGCGATTGCTTTGTGAAAGAAACATTGTGGAATCGATCAGAAAAGGTTGATCATCTAGCATATAAGTATTGGTGTGTACTGCAAGCCTTTCTGGAATCACCAAAATGATATGAAATTTGGCCCAGTCTTGGTAAAGTTACAAGCACTGTACACAGAAAGATGTATAAGGGACTACGCACAGGTGCATGACACGTGCATTATATTTTTCAGGTCCAAATAGATATAATAATTTACCAAATATATCAATTAGTAGGCGGTTTCTTGGCAAAATTTGTATAATCACGTATTAGTCAAAACATATTCTTTCCCATGATTGGTAATAAGAGCTTCCATTTCAGGTTTTGAGAGGGGGGCGTTTCCAAAACTGGTCTTTACCTTTAACATTCATCAAACAATTTATACTAAAGTTATGAATCGGAAACCAGATTCGCATGTTCAATGAGCTATGACCTTTGACCTACATACTCGGAAATTGAACTTAGGCTGTGTTTTTATACCATGTACCTTCCCAATAAACAAAACACTAAAAAGTAACCTCTTTTGGGAGTGTATTTTAAGTGATTTTAAAGTATGGTGCCTTTTGAACTAGATTTAAACGTTAACGAAACGTGCCTTCATTTAAACAAAAAAGGTACTCCTGTTCACGTTTTCATCTAACCTAAAAACCACCAATTTATCACGCGACTGGAGTAACGTGATTCCACTTACCTCTGTAAATCAAGTGTTTATGACCAAAAAACCACTTGACCAAGCAACGAGTTTTTTGTCCGTTAACCGATGGTGGTGATAAATACGTAATTATTTGGTCTTGTAAGCACCTTTATCGATTGGTTTCACAGGTTATCCAAGGTTGATGGTAATAATCACGTTACTTACACCGGCTAATCGTCTTATTGTTCTGTCCGTGAATCTCTGGTTATATTAAATTAGTAATTCTGAGGTGTCTTACAAACCTCTTTTAATGGTTTCAAAGTTACCATACATTTCTTGGTTATGATCACGTTGCTCACGCTGATTACTAATCTAAGCTGTGAATACGTGATATTTAGGTGTGAAAATAAGTAATTATTAGGTGTCTTAAAACACCTTTTTAAATGGAGGTCAAAGTTGCCATAAGTTCCGCGGTGATGATCTCGTGACTCAAACGGATTATTAATCTAAGCTGGGCATACTTGACTTTTAGGTGTGAAAAATGAGTAATTATTAGGTGTCTTAAAACACCTTTTTAAATGGTTTCAAAGTTACCATAACTTTCTTGGTGATGATCACGTAGTTAAAACTGATTACTAATCTAAGCTGTGAATCCGTGATATTTAGGTGTGAAAATTAGTAATTATTAGGTGTCTTAAAACACCTATTTAAATGGGAGTCAAAGTTGCCAGCAGTTTTGCGGTGATGATCTTGTGACTCAAACGGATTATTAATCTAAGCTGGGCATACGTGACTTTTAGGTGTGAAAAATTAGTAATTATTAGGTGTCTTAAAACACCTTTTTAAATGGTTTCAAAGTTACCATAACTTTCTTGGTGATGATCACGTAGTTAAAACTGATTACTAATCTAAGCTGTGAATCCGTGATATTTAGGTGAGAAAATTAGTAATTATTAGGTGTCTTAAAACACCTATTTAAATGGGAGTCAAAGTTGCCAGCAGTTCTGCGGTGATGATCTTGTGACTCAAACGGATTATTAATCTAAGCTGGGCATACGTGACTTTTAGGTGTGAAAAATTAGTAATTATTAGGTGTCTTAAAACACCTTTTTAAATGGTTTCAAAGTTACCATAACTTTCTCGGTGATAATCACGTAGTTAAAACTGATTACTAATCTAAGCTGTGAATCCGTGATATTTAGGTGTGAAAAATTAGTAATTATTAGGTGTCTTAAAACACCTATTTACATGGTAGTCAAAGTTGCCAGCAATTCCGCGGTGATGATCTCGTGACTCAAACGGATTACTAATCTAAGCTGGGCATACGTGTTTTCCAGGTGTGAAAATGAGTTATTATTGGGTGTCTTGATGGTTTCACAGTTACCATTTAAGTTCCGTGGTGATAATCCCGTGACTGTTGGCATATTTCTATGTTCACCAGCTGATAAATGACTGTTGGCATTTTTTAATTCCACCAGTTGATAACTGGGGTGTGCATATTTCCAGTTGCACCAGTTGATGACTGACTGTTGGCATATTTCCAGTTGAACCAGCTGACACCAATTAATTTGCATATTGAATATGGGGTGCGTGCAGATCTATGTTTTTTAGACAATTTATCTGAATTAACAGCATATTTCTTAATTACTGATGATTTAGTTATGTGCAATTCATTTCGAAAATACTACATATATAAATTACCAGTTATTAGGACATTTCGCTACTTCGTATGAATTACATTTAGTTAAACATGAATAAGGGAAACATTAACTATGAACTAAATAATTTCAATAAAATACAAGTATATGAAAAAATTTCGATTAATTAAATTATGTAAGTCTACTTATTACCAATGCCTTTACATTGGAAATACAGACGTACCAGTATTGAAGTGTTGTTGCTGTTAAACTGGTTGGAAGTTTTACCAAATGGTTTTAATGGATCAGCTAGACCAGTTGAATTCTAACTGGCCTGGATCAACTGGATCATTTAGCCCATTTCAATTTCCAGGGTTACCAGTTGGCATTAACTGGTTCATCAACTGGACCAGTTGTAACTAGCTTTCTCTTCTGGCATGTTTGCATCCCCCCCCCCCCCAATCTCCTCTAATCCCAAACTGCTTCCGGCGCGCCTGGACGTAATTATGGAAGATCCAAGACACGATGTTCAGAAACGGGATGAGAACGTCATTATTTTTGTTCATTTATTGTGTAACATTTGCGTTATTATTGGGTTGAACGCGGGTTACGGTAACATATTTCCTCTTCGACGTAAATTTCACGTGAATGAAGAACATGATTCATCTCAAGTCAGCCTCGTAATATTCACGTGAATTTCACGCAGATATTTTGACTAAAACTATCACTAACGCTTCACGTGTTTCTGTGACGCGATAATTTCGTTTATGAAGATGTAATTTCATAACCAAACAAACACGGGAGTATTAGGTTTACAAACCATGGTCTCCAAGGTAGGGATAATCACGTTATTATAATGGTGATATTGCAGTTACAATTGCGTGATTTAGTGTACGTGTGTTTCAAGTTACCTAGTGCAATAAACGTATTAACACATTTACGTAAATGTCCGGTGTTTGTAGAACGTAACTCTCCTCAAGTCGATACCTAGATATTGAAGTGATTTTCACGTGATTTTGTTTATTGGGTTCATATCAAATTTCATTCAAATCCGTCAAACAATACTAAAGTTATGGATCGGAAACCAGATTCGCATATTTAATGAGCTATGACCTTTGACCTACATACTCCCAAAATTGAACTTAGGCTATGTTTCGATATCATTAACCTTCATATCATATTTCATTAAAGATAAAGACCAGTTATGGTCATGCGATTGCTTTGTGAAAGAAACATTGTGGAATCGATCAGAAAAGGTTGATCATCTAGCATATAAGTATTGGTGTGTACTGCAAGCCTTTCTGGAATCACCAAAATGATATGAAATTTGGCCCAGTCTTGGTAAAGTTACAAGCACTGTACACAGAAAGATGTATAAGGGACTACGCACAGGTGCATGACACGTGCATTATATTTTTCAGGTCCAAATAGATATAATAATTTACCAAATATATCAATTAGTACATGTAGGCGGTTTCTTGGCAAAATTTGTATAATCACGTATTAGTCAAAACATATTCTTTCCCATGATTGGTAATAAGAGCTTCCATTTCAGGTTTTGAGAGGGGGGCGTTTCCAAAACTGGTCTTTACCTTTAACATTCGTCAAACAATTTATACTAAAGTTATGAGTCGGAAACCAGATTCGCATGTTCAATGAGCTATGACCTTTGACCTACATACTCGGAAATTGAACTTAGGCTGTGTTTTTATACCATGTACCTTCATATCAAATTTCATTCAAATCCGTCAAACAATACTAAAGTTATGGATCGGAAACCAGATTCGCATATTTAATGAGCTATGACCTTTGACCTACATACTCCCAAAATTGAACTTAGGCCATGTTTCGATATCATTAACCTTCATATCATATTTCATTAAAGATAAAGACCAGTTATGGTCATGCGATTGCTTTGTGAAAGAAACATTGTGGAATCGATCAGAAAAGGTTGATCATCTAGCATATAAGTATTGGTGTGTACTGCAAGCCTTTCTGGAATCACCAAAATGATATGAAATTTGGCCCAGTCTTGGTAAAGTTACAAGCACTGTACACAGAAAGATGTATAAGGGACTACGCACAGGTGCATGACACGTGCATTATATTTTTCAGGTCCAAATAGATATAATAATTTACCAAATATATCAATTAGTAGGCGGTTTCTTGGCAAAATTTGTATAATCACGTATTAGTCAAAACATATTCTTTCCCATGATTGGTAATAAGAGCTTCCATTTCAGGTTTTGAGAGGGGGGCGTTTCCAAAACTGGTCTTTACCTTTAACATTCGTCAAACAATTTATACTAAAGTTATGAATCGGAAACCAGATTCGCATGTTCAATGAGCTATGACCTTTGACCTACATACTCGGAAATTGAACTTAGGCTGTGTTTTTATACCATGTACCTTCATATCAAATTTCATTCAAATCCGTCAAACAATACTAAAGTTATGGATCGGAAACCAGATTCGCATATTTAATGAGCTATGACCTTTGACCTACATACTCAGAAATTTAACTTAGGCTGTGTTTTTATAGCATGTACCTTAATATCAAATTTCATTAAAATCTGTCAAACATTACTATAGTTATCGATCGGACACCATGTGTATTTTTTCGCATATTTAATGAGCTATGACCTTTGACCTTTGACCTACGTAAATCGAACTTAGCCTGTATTTTGATATCGTGTACCTTCATATTAAATTTCATTAAAATCCGTCAAACATTACTGAAGTTATGACCGGAAACCAAATTTGTTACGGACGCACGGAAGGACGCACGGAAGGACGGACTGCAGCGTTTGGGATAATAACATAAATTTTACACAGTGCCAAGAATATCTAACAGATTCCTTTGTGTCCTGTTAAACACTTAGGCTATAAACAAAGAATTGGGATTTCAATTAGACAACGAGATATTTTTGGAAAGGGATGAAAATGTGAACACTATTGATGAAGTTTCCTTTCCCGGCCAAATACACATGTTTCTGCTAAATTTCCATGCATGAAGTTCTGAAAATGGATGTGTTTATGGCCATGCATAGCTCCAACATGCCTGGCTTAATCGGTACACTTTTTTGGATTTGGATAATAAGCAAATAACTACCGTTGGTGAAGGTGATGGGACAAACTATCACTTCCGAGGTGATCTGAATGTAGCTATATATCTTTCTGAAGCGAAGCTGAGGAAAGATAGCGTATACATTCAGATCGCCGAGAAAGTGATAGTTTGCCATCGCCTGAAACCAAAAGGTGATTATTTGCTTCATATCCACATCGGAAACATTTCACTTCTTCCATCATTATAGAGCAACAATTCATCAATTAACAGCTAGCAAACGGTGTACGATATGTACAGTGCATGCAGTATGGTGGTGTGACCATATAGTTTCGCGCATGACCAAAGTTCGTGTACTAACACTAAAAGTGCTTAAAGAGGAGAGCAATACACAGCGTATACAATTAAAGAGCGTTGCACTGTGTAGATAGTACTTCTATTTTCAGTGAAAGTGTGTTGCACTGTGTAGATAGTACTACTATCTATCTTGAAAATCACGCTGAAAATTTCGCAACGACTCAGCCAGCCGCTAAATAAGCGGGGCAGGGTAAGAGGACATTTAAAAAAAAAAAAAATTGTCTCAAAAGTTTTCGCAACGTCTCATGCCAGCCGCTGAATAAGCAGGGTGGGGGAGGGGGAGGGGGGGGGGGGTAAGGTCAAATTTGTTAAGGGGGGGGGGGTTCAACCCCCAAACCCCCCCCCCCTCCCTGCGTACGCGCCTGAGGCCAAGTATATATGGGAAACCATACAAGCGTAATGACATGTGCCTTGTTGTGTGTTGTGTACTTAGGATCATCTAATTGCTTGATTTACGTGCTCAAAGAAATAGAAATATGGGCATCAATGCATGCATATTGTTCTACAATAGCAGTTCTAGTTTCTAAATTTTACTATTCACACCTCTTTGATTTGATTTATTTACCAACAGCAATACAGTAATTCATTTCATACAATGATATTTACATATTTATAAGAAGAGAAACTATTGGTCGGTAAAAGAGTCCAGATAATAGCACATGTGATAGTCGAGATGCACCCTTTCATAATAATACTGTTTTACTGTAAGGGAACTACAAAAGATGTCAACTTATATTCTGCCATAATAAATACAGCCCAGAGCCAGAGGGCTAATCCCCATTGTGCCAAGCCACAAATCCCCCCCCCCCCCCCGGCGCTAAGTTTATTTTGAGATAATCTGATGGTGCGATCAATAGCGCGTGCAAAGCACTCAGCACAGTATAATGCGCATGAACAATAACTGCTATTACGAATGCGAGCAAGCATGCATGAAGCAGCTAAGCTGTGGCTTGCTGGCGTGAATTAAGCGGCCAATCGATAGCTCGTTCGCGTGTACAAAGCCCTATAACGGTAGCATGCGTGCGGCCTTATAGCAGGATATGAGTTAAAGTAAGAAATTGTACAAAAATGGATGAACTAATTTTGTTTATCAAAGTATGATCAAACTTACCACATGTGGTCCAATGAATGCATAACCAGCTACAGTATGTGCTGTCATGCCATTGGATATGGTCAGACTATTTGCCCTTGAAGAAACCCTGTCCTTCAACAAGGCTGCTACATCTGGGTCCTGACTCTCAAAGGCTACATCAACAATGAAATAGATCTGTTCCCTTGAAGCTGATCTGTTCATGTCTACTTCCTGAAGCATAGAGTTCATGACATGGGTTGCAACAGTTTTGTTTTGTGACACAGTGAAGTACAAGAGATACCTAAACTCCTTCTTCCTTGGCAGCACTACTTGCTCAATCAGCCTGTTGAATTCATTATGATCTGATTCATATAGGGAAGCAAGATGAACTCCAGCCATGTACTCCTGAAACAGTTTGTGAGGGAAGAATACTGGCAATTGCACATAAGAATTCCCCTCATGTATGTCCATGATAGTGGTAATTCTGTCCTCCTGAGACAAAATCCCGACCCTACAGGCAGTATCCTTGGATTCTGGGCATCTTTTGAAATCATCTTCACCGAAAACCAAGGTATTTTCTAGCAGACCATTGAGGGCATGTTTGGCAACCGGTCCAAGGAGCTCATCAATTTTTTTCAAATAGGCATGAAGTGAGGGGCTACCTACTTTCTTCACCATTTTTTGAGCGAAATGCTCCTTTAGAAAGGCGATCATTGTTTTGAATATTTGAGAAAAAGTTTTCAGTGATTTCATTTCCTTTAGTTTTTGCTCATCAAGTTCTTTCCACATAAGACACATCATGGCTACATATATAGGATAATGGGCCATGTTTTCAGATATGACATCATTCTCATTGGTGAATTGGATAAGCCGATTTGCTTTATCCTCATTTTTTGGAAAGTATTTGTGAATGTAAGCTGACATATTCTCTCTGTTGAATCCATTAACATGAATGAATGTGTAGAGCTTCATTAGATCACCATCTGATCTAATCTCTACTGCTCTCCATTGGCGAGTGGTCACCAAGACTGGGCAAGAGGCAAGTTGATCTGAACAAAGAATATCTGCAAGTCCAATATCATCAGTCTCAGATGAGCTTCCATATGCCTCTGAGGAGGCGACACCTGGCTCGCAAGATTCTGTCTTCATGATTTTGCCACTGACTTCGTCTAGCCCATCGAATGCGATGAATACCTTGTCAGGATTTGACCGGATATACTCAGTAATCTGAGAAACCGTTGCTGGATTGCTTTTGGCCAGATAACACTTCGCAATCTCGCCAATAGTGTGTTGCTTAAATTCATGTAGAGGAACAATCAAGACCCACACAAAGTGACTGAAATGCCTCCCTTCAATCCAGTCCCAGGCAATCTTAGCACAAAATGTAGTTTTTCCAGCCCCTGCCTCTCCCTGAACCATGATCCGCTTGGGGAACTCTCCATTGACTTTGAGATCAAGGATATCATTGTAATCTAGCATTCGCTTCTCTGTCCCATGTTCTTCTTGTAAGAAGAGATCAATATACATATCTTTAAACTGCACAATGGAAGCAGGATTGAGAGGATCAGCTCTGATCTTACAGACAGTTGACCTGTACTTGAACTTGAAATCATTTGCACACTGCTCAATCAGTTCAGGAGAAAGTGGTTTGGTCAGAGATTCAGCTGAAGGAGGTTTGGTCTGTGATTCCTGCAGTCTTGATGGCCCTCCTAAAAATACATATTCACATGATTACACATAACTATATTTTGATACATCTGAAAGGATTGTAAATTTACATTCAGGTGGTTTAGCGACAAATTTATCAATTATCGTTACTTGTCGGATACAAGCGCCATTTTTGGTACAGGGCTTTCTTAGGATCTACTGAACAATATTAGGCTAGGAGCCCCCTGTTCATATAAGGGTGTGGTGGGCGGGGGCGTCATCCCGGAGCCCCCAAATAATACATAACATTTTATTTCAAGATTCAAGATTCAAGCTTCAAGATAATTTACTGTCATGTAAAAAATCCATAAAAATTAGTTTTTGCTCATCTGAAGGTACATAAATATAAATAAATATATAAATACAAACAAAATAGTTACAATTTAACATAACATTATTTGTAACCCTATTTGTAGTTATACGACCGCCTGTTTTGGTACAGGCCGGGCTTCCTTATGATCTTCTGAACCATGTTAGGGTGGGAGCACCCGGCATAATATTCATATAGTTGTGATCTGAGGGCAGGGCGTTGTACCTAGAGCCCCTTAATGATTATATGTCTTCTGGTGTACGTAGAATTTTTTTAAAATCTGTTTACCTGTGCTGTTTGGAATTGAAGGTCCATTGAGTAATCCGTCTGATAGGCCGCCCAAGTCAATCTCTCGCAGTTTTTCTGCCAAAAGTTGTCGTTTGTTTGAGTGTGGAGGTTGCTGCATGACATTCCATTTCATGAATACATGTAAAAATGCATTGGTATAGTTCTTCAACTTCTCACTTAGGATTGCCTGTAGCTGAGCATAGGGGATCCCTAGAGATATCCCTACAGCATCATAGTAAGATGGATGGATATCCTGGGCCAGCTTCAGGAACTCCATTTCACTGACAGTACTGTAAAATGAATAATAAATCAATTGGGTACAATAGGATATTAGCTAGAGAGCATCCTATTGGCTGAGAAGTAATCATGTGATACTCAACAATTTATATTATATACGTGTTTGAGCATTAAATACAATAGCCTGAGGATATCAGAACATGGAATTTGAATAAATAGAATATTTTGCCTGTGATATTAACATTTGAAACATTTTGCCTCAAATTGCAGGTGAGGGCGGCATTAATTGTTCTGGCAAGGGTAGTTATTCCACAAAAAACATCAATATCATTTTTTCTTTCTGTCTTTCGTTGTTATTCATTTGTTTTTTTTCTATCACCCTTTCTTATGACGGCTATTCTTTTTTAAAAACATTTTATCACCTTCCCTTTTGTTATTCTTTGTTTTCATTGTTCTATTATTTTCTCTTGTTTTTTCCTTACATTATTCTTCGTTTATTCCTTCTATCACCTTCTCTTATTGCAATGACGACCTTCGTCATTGCCTTGTTTTCGTTCACATTCTGCCCAATTAATATTCTCCTCCTTAGTGTTTTCCTTATCCTTATCGTCAGGAAATCGCATTCGTTTTGCACGTAGTGTTTGTTATTCCTAGTTAGGTGCTTTCCTCATGTCCTTTTCCTTTCAAATTTCATAGGCATAGTCTCTAACATCTCATCAAGGTCACTACATTCTTCGATTTACGAAATCACTCATGCATAACCATCCAGGCGCCATTTTGTCAGTTTCTGGTCCATTTTAAGGCCTTTCTTTCTTCCTTCCTATCTCCACTATCCTGGATCCGACAAACTTCTATCAAATTCCTCTAGATAGTCTAAGAGATGTTTTTTGATCTGCGACGAATAACCTGACCTTCAAAATGCCATCTTCGTACTCAAAATTCAAATATGAAACCGACTTCGTCAAAAATCTCTACAATTCTTGAAAACTGGACCTATACAAATCTAAAAATTGCAATAACTTTCTTTTACCAATTCTGTTCCGTCCCATCTTCTCGCACTATCTTTATCTTATAATTGCACATAGCCATGCCAAATTTTACGCTCCAATGGCTATGCAAAACATAAATAGCGCTCTCTAAAGTTCTGGGAATTGGCTTTCTTTCTGTGGCCGTATCTCCATTATGGCTTGGCAGACCGTACCCTTTTTTGGATTTAGATACTTGAGGATATGCCCTTTCCAGCCATATACAAAATTATATACCCTAACACTGACTGACTTTGTGAAAAATGCCCTCCAAATATGCAGTTTTCAAGAAAATTGAGAAATAACTTCAATTTGCTCTACAATGGCGATCTTTATACCTACGTCAATGAAACTTCGCAGCCAAATGTATCCATATACGTGACAACTGTCTGCCAAGTTCGGTAAATTTTAAAGGGGCATGTTCCCCGTATTCCAGAGGGCGTTCAAAATACGTACCCGCTGGCGAACGGTGCTAGCTGCCTATTGACACCAACAGAATACGGCTCTTACGCAGATGGCATGTTCCGAATGCCCGATTATCGCATACCTGTGCCGAAGTAATACCAATCGCAATTCGGCTCTAAGATTCGGCTGCTGTTTCCGCCCACTTTCGTGACGTCACGATTGGCAGCGATCAGCTGGCTTGGCAAAGGCAGGCCAGGTCGCGCGTACTTTGATTGACAGCTTTATACAAATTAGAAGTCGATCTTCGGTACCAAGATGGCGATGACTAGAGCAGCGATAACTACACTGGCGGGAACGTGCCCCTTTAATAACGTCAGCGCAAAGTTATCGCCAAAAATGATGAATTTGCTATGCATTACATAATAGTGCGTGTAATGCGTGCAGTACACTGCGCGCAGATGAAAATGATGTCAAACCGACAGCAATAAAGTGCCCTTTCGAATGCTATCAAGTATGGTATATGTTCACACAGAAAATTGTAAGTAAATCGCAATTGAACAAGGGTCACTATACGAATTCCGCCGAGTTTCCGCCAAATTATAACACTTATCGGCCATGACATCATTTTTCCAGACTGCTTTTCACCCCCTAAACATCCTTTTTTTTCCTTGAAAACTTGCAGTGACATTCCGAGTTGCAATACCCAGGGCACCTCTAAGCCGGATTTTTAAAACTTGGTCAAGAGGGCCATTTAAGACGCCATTTTGTCCTATAAATCTATTTTACATCACATGTTTCATAAGCATTATCATAGAAAAAAGAGAGTGGTTTACAATAACCATGAAATTCTCTTTCTAATGATACCAAATACGGCCCATATAGAGACATACAGAGAGAAAGAAAAAAACAATTTAACTCCTGTCATAATACAGATCCTGTACGTTTTCCGCCCATGCATTACACGCATTGTCTATGGGGCATATCGGGTTCACGCTTTTGGCCCCCAGAACGATCTTGAATGCAATGACGAACATGCACCTAATCACATTGGTTTTTGCACACAGAGCTTGCGAGCCTTTTCTAGGTTCTTTTCCCCTATCCCAATTTCTTTCAAACTTCGTAGGCATAGCCACTACCATCCCATCAAGGTCACTGTTGAGGCCTTTCTTTCGCCCTACCTATCTCCAATATCACAGAAGCTACAGACTTCGTACAAATTGCTCTGGATAGTCTGAGAGAAGCTCTTTCGTTTGACACGTAGAAACATGACGTCATTGCACGCACATCGTTGTGACACGATTGCATTTCTAGTATTATTCTTTGTTTCTCTTAGTTATATCAAGGAGTTATAAGAGCTGGAGTCCCAAATGGCAACAAATTATTCAAGCAGCTGCCGTTTCCTAAGGTTGCACAATAGAATGTACAGGTTTGTTGTTACCTTTAATGTCTGAGGTTTGAAGCCACCAACAATATTAGAAAGCTTGAGTAGTGATTTTTCTCACTAAGAAATATCATTCACTTATTTTTGAACTAACAAGGGAAAAATCGAATAGATGATGAAATATGAATACAAAAGTTTAATTGCGTCAAGAAATTTGCTAGTTTTAGTTTGTGAAAAATAGTAACATTTTACAACCCTAAAACCTACAATTTGACACTTTTCTGATTACTTCCAGCTCACAAAAATAAAAAGTGAATTTGTTCAAGTGCAGTTGTTTATGATGTTATATCTCAGTTTAGTGTATTAATTTATTAGGAAATTTTGCTCCATTTCCTTTCGCTTGCCTCCTGTAAAGGTAAGCACTGTGTACTGCTCGTATTATCAGACGAGTGGTAGCAAAAAGTAATTATCATTACAAAAGCATATTTCCCTTTGAAACTTCCCTCGGCTAGGCAGGAATCTTTTGTCTACCATGTATCTGCATAAAGATCCATTTAAGGACATGCCTGAAATATTTTTTCTCGGCGGCATTAAAGTAGATATTCATTGATTTTAAAAACTAACTTTTTTTCTCATTATTGCAAAGTTGAAACTTTGATTCGACAAGGTTATCAAAATCAATGCTTGGAAACATTCAAAGTAATGATTATTATATATTACAAAACGCTTAAAGGGATCGTTTAACAATGTTAAATCTGAGATACACGGCCCTACGCATTATCAGTGTCTGTGATATGGTGTAATATTGAAGCCCTAAAAAAATTGCGCTTCAAAATGATCAAGAAGTGCCTCAAAAAAGTAAAAATCTTTGAGTGACCGGTTTGACCATACTCTTTTTCCCTAATAGACTGTAGTGTTATGAAAACCGTCAGACAAACAGTTTTCAAAATTTGTAATTCCAATCATAAATATCTTGATAATCAGACAAGCGATCGGCTTGTAAAAGTCATAGGGTTCCTGACTGACCTAAAGGTTTATAATTATCATTGCATCATGAGCTAAATCCAGAATTTTGTTTCAGAATCAGAGACAAAGTTATCGGATCCCTTTAAATACAGCCCCGGCATAGCACCTGAAGAGCTCTCCGAATGCTGCTAAGATGTATGAGATCACAGTATGGACATGACTTGCACAAGCAGACGATGTCCCATGACATCTCACACATTTTCAGTGCCTGTATTTTCATCTTCTCTTGAGTTCTTTCTCTTACTTCACTACCGTCAGGCCAAAATTGCCTCACTCTAAACCCTGTGCATGGTTTTATTTCGATGACAAATGCAGCGATACAAAAATAAAGGAATCTGTCGCTTGTAAACAAAATAAGACGCCATTGTTTATTCAGCTGCACACACCGGGGTATGTTCGGCGTTTCAAGAGGGAACAAATGCCGTCCTTAATATCATTCCGGGGGTTTTTCAATTTGAAAGTCTGGTTTCTTTGATTGTTAATTAACCCATATCCTTTGTATTTACAAGCAAAAAATTTTAGTTATTAAAATCGGGTCATATCCCCTTTTGAATGGTTTGACATGCCATTACATTTATATACACTAAACTCATTATAATTTGAGAAATAAAAGCTTTGCAATTATGTTCATTCTCTATGGGATGTCGTCTGCTTGGGCAGTGTTGGTCCATATAGTGACGTCATTAAAACATCGTTATTTTTCCGGCGAATCTCTCGTATATCCCAGCTACTGTGGAGGTGGTTGTATTTGTATTTTTATAAATCACCGAAATGTAGTTGACCTAAAACTTGTCCGATGGCCATCTGTTAGCTTACCAGTTTCTAGTAATACATTAGTTGACATATTTGTGAACTTCTTTGAATTTCACCTTTAAAGATGGTACAAAGGGGATGAGCTAGATGTGACTCTATCTCTTAAACCTCCTTAGTTATATCATGGACCTATTACGGATGGACATTTAACGTGATTCTTTCTTTGATCCAATGATAGTCACCGCCTTCTGATTATGTACATCTTAATGAGAACATTCAGCTGTTTTAACAATAACGACTGCGTAAGCATTTTCGGGCATTGACAAAGGCGTAGTTTCCCTCTTAGTGTGGTACGGTATGTCACTGAAACAGCTCTCGTAGGATTTTTGTGCCAAAGTTGATTTTTGGGGCATTTTTGGATTCATTGGGGTCCAAGCTATCAGAAATTGATGGGGTTCAAATTTTCCCGAAGACACCAAATTTCCCTATTGCGCGTAATATAAGCCATTTTGGTGCCCAATATGGACCCCCCAGGAAAAGAAGGAAGGGTCTGAAAATTTGAACCCCATCATTTTTGGCCGATAGGGATCCTTTTGCCAAAACAGCAACAACAACAAAAATCAACTTTGGCACAAAAATCCTACGGGATTACATACCATACCGCACTTTCTCTTGGGTTTTGTTTGGATGGTGTGCTCTGTAAGAGTGTGTCTTGAATAAAAACATCCCCAATGGGGAGCAACAAAGTTGAAAAGCAGACGATTTTGGTAATATGAAATTTATTATTACTGATTCGCACACTTTTGCATGCACCAATGACCTTATAAAACAATTAGAAGGCCATGATCTTTATAAGCCCTGTACGTTGTAATTCTGGAACATTATGAGGAAATTGGGGAAAACAGGATTTTAAATCACAAACAATCCAAACTAGACATAATACTTGTTTGGAACAAGTATAGGTGGGCTGGTCAACTAAAATTTGAAGACAAAAAAAATAGAGCAAAAATAAGCGAGAAACTGCTTAAAAATTCTTAATAAACAATATCATGTAGATTCATTACGTGAACGAAATTCACATTCTATAGTCATAACACGCAAATTGTGAAATTTCTGACATGAGGCCTTTAATCGAAATTTTCACTCTGATGACGTCATCAAAATGAAAAATGGTTATTATTGAACTTGTAGAAAGTTATCTTAGCTACAACATATCAAAATTTTGAAGAAAATCGATCAATATATACAGAGATACAATCAATTTTACATAAATATGCTGACTTCATAATATGCAAATTCGTATTTTGAGTTCCAAGGCCATTATGATGATGTCACGATACACTTAATGGCAAAATGAGACATGGAATCATATCTCCGACTCATACTTTATTTAAATATGAGAAAAAAAATGAAGGTCACGGTTCATTTCAAAGAGCTATAAAGGATTTTGTATAGGCATGTTTTTGCCCATATATGCTATGTATTAAAGGAGCTCGCACGTACCGACATTTTTCTTGAATTGACGCTCATCTTGTTATTAATGGTCATAAAGAGATAAACATGCGCAATTTGTTATGAAATGCTTAAAATGACCTGAAACGTATGCAAAATAAATTTGAGATGATTTTGAGCATTTTGAATTTTTGCGCGCGCATTGACGCGCGGACGTACGCGCACGCGCACGTTTTTTGACCTGAAATTGAACGGACGGATATTGACCTTAATCATGATAAATATGAATGAGAAATGGGTTTTGGTTATGAAGATATGATCAAGAGTTTTTTTTCAGAAAATTTCACAAAAATGCTAAATTTCTAAGACAAATTTGCCCCTCAGCCGATCAAATGCCACAATTTCAGTAGCTTACATATAACAGTTATTGTAACCTGATATCGATAACAAGGTTTATGAAACAGGGCACAGAACTCAACTTCAACCTCCAAAGGCGCTACTAGTATTGCATACCTTTCTGCAGTATTAGGACCTGGATTGGTTTCAACGTCACCGGATCTCATCAAGAGGATCAAGAGCAGATAGAGAAGGCAGAATCCATCCATGGTGTAAGATGTCCTTCTCATTTGACAGAAATGTTGTCCTCTGGAAAATGGTGATAAGACATGGGACGATTATACCTGCAAAACAATATACAGAAATACAGTCAGAACATTGTACATAAAACGGATGGAATTGAAGCATGAATAAAACCAATCTCACTTACCGACTTTAGGCGTACAGAGATACTCAGGCATGAATCCTCCAATAAGAAAAAAAAACTGCTCCAAATATTGCACTATCCTCAAATTGTACACCACAAAATCACCACACATGTATCACAAAACTATACTTGGCTAGCACAAGCGATGTGTAAGAATGTTCTCTGAGTGAATTGCAGAGAAATGAGATTATAAAGATTCTCCAAAATGAAATGAAGGAGGTTAGAATTGAAATAGATTTGCTCCAAGTGTATGCAGGAAACAAATTATGGTAGTAGAGATGACGTTATCAAATTTACTTGTTGCCTGTATAAAAACTTTGAGAAGTGTAGTGAAGAGAGTTAGAGAGAAGGTGTTGTTTTCATCCTTCTTGGGAAGCAGGATTAAAACAAAGAGAGTACTTTACCAATGCATTATTTTTTATACAAATGTCCTTATTTCATTGTGTTTTAAATTCTCCCCTCTAAATTACGTGTTTCTCTACTGCTACTGTTTTGTTATCTACATTACTTTTTTATGTTCCAGGAACCTATATTATACAAGCCCCGCTTTTTAATAGGTTCTACTATATGAATTGAGAATCATTGACATGTGCTCATTTACACTACAATTGAAATGTATAATTTGTTATTTTATATGTATGTTTATATTTTCTGTAAAATGTGGAACATTAAACTTGAAACTTGAAACTGGAAACTGATTACCAGGTACAGGGACATTGAAGCCATTAAGCTGACATTTTTTGACAAATATATAGGGGTGGCAGTGCCTGGCATATGTCAGAGGGCAATGGCCTCCTAAGTCCATTTGGCAAAATAACAAATGAAAATTGAAAAATGAAGAAGGATGAAATGAGGAAAATACTACAGAATAAAGATCTTTGAGAGTTTCAATTCACTATGGGTGCGTTTATCATCTTTTGTCACTCAGAAAAAGCATTTCTATATATGTACATATCGAACCCCACTACATACATGTATGGTGATTTGTGGAATGTCGCATTTATCAACTCATTACGATACAAAATAAAGGCTTTGTCTCTGCGCAACTGCTTTGCGCCGTTTGACATTGGACCGTCTGTACGGGCAGTGGGCGTGACGGGTTGCAAGCCATCCAGATTGTATCTATCGATAGCGCCCGTGATGGAAAATCATATTTTGCATGCGCGCATGCATATCTCTTGTGTAAGGGAAGCGCGGTGAAAAGGTGACACAATAAAGGACACGCCAAGGTCATATGAACGTTATACATGTATCTATTGTCTCCAGTTTTATCTTTATTTGACTTATTTGTGTAGGAACACAAAAATAAACATGGTGGCAGCGGTAAAATCATCGAAGTGACAAGGACAATTTTGTGCCGATTTAACTACTAACATGCAGATGGGAAACTTTTTTACCACACAAGTTTAGGGGACTGCCTCTGACGGATCAAGATTGCATTAGCCTGGCTGACTGAGGTGAAGCCCCAAGAGAAGCCGCGCCAAAGCTACCCTGTGTAAAGCAAAGTTGAATTGACTGCGCGCCGAGGTGTACAAGCTATGCACGTGCACCAAAGTTGAACTTGTCGACGTCGGTAGGCAACCATGGCAACACTGCGGACTAATATTGAATTGGCTGAAATCAATTTTTATTGTGAGTAATTGATTTCGCACATTAAGATGCCCTGCTACATTGTTAGACTTTGCTAGCAGATCTGAGGGACGCCGATATCATACGGACAGGACTAGGTTTGATGACATTTAAGTCAGCCGATCTACTTTCTACAAAAAATCGACATGGATTCTCGCAGATCAGATGAGATAGACTGGTGATGAAATCAATAAAATTACCAAGGAAGAAGCTTTCCAGAAGGTAATGTTTCACACAGAACAATGAATGTGAAATAAGCCTGTCTTTTTCAAGACAGCAAGTGACTCATTGTTTATGTTAGTTTCCACGCTCAATGATAAGCAGTTAATATCTGGTCAAGATATGAACATAGAACTGAACTTTGAACAATTGAAGTTTGAGAATGAACTCAGATGTTGAATAGCTGAATAAGAAAATTCAGACTCATAGAATTGGAATTGAGAAGCTATAACACTAACAGAGGCATGTTGATATTATTGTTGAATTTAATAATATTTATTGTGAATGCAGTGAATTAGTGACTTTTCGATGAAATATATCTGCATGATAAAATGAATCTCATGACATTTTTTAATGAAAATGCACAGCCTTTGTGAGATTGATTGATAAGGATAAGGAAATTCCATACTCCTTTATGTAACCTGAACAGGATAAGGTGGTTAATCCTTACTCCTCTGTGTAGTCTTAAATACAGGATAAGGTGCTTCCTTACTCCTTTTTGTAAACAGGATAAGATTCTTAACTCCTTTTTGTATTAAAGGTTTTTTGTGCCAAACCTTACTCCTTTGTGCAACTAGGATCTAACTGTTAGAATTGATTGATCTAGTGTACATAAGTGCAGCATCTACACAATAGATATACACACATTCAAACAGGTTGGCACAAAATTTCACCAACATGGGTGAAATGATAGGAGTTAATCCTCCATGTATGGACTGGAGACCTGATGATCCACCTACAACATTTCTAAATTTTTGTCAATTTTGCGAGTTTATTTTCAAGGGCCCATCAGCCAAGAAGTCTGGTCCTGAGAAGGTGACATACCTCCTACTTTGGTTAGGTCAGGAAGGAATAAGAATCTACAACTCTTGAGAACTTAATGACAATTACAGAAACAAGCCTGACACTGCGATGGATGTTTTCGAGAAGCACTTTGAACAACAATCAAATTTTCGCGTAAGTCGGTTTAACCTTCAGCAGTTCAGGCAAGACCAAAATGGAACAATTAATGACTTCGTAATCAGGTGTAAACTTCAAGCAAAGAAATGCAAGTTTTCAGCCACTGAAATGGATGAACACCTTATCAAGCAAATCATCATTAGTACAAAGTACATGAAAGTACAAGAAAGACCCTGGGCAAAGATGAGAAGCTCAAGTTGGATGCAGCACTTGATGTTGCCAGGACACATGAAGCAACAGAAAGCCACATTAAAATGATAAAGGCTGCCGGTAACCACAAGATGAATGTGGATGCAGTCTGAAGGAAGACTCATACCGAAAACATGC
Source organism: Strongylocentrotus purpuratus (assembly GCF_000002235.5). Classification (NCBI taxonomy): domain Eukaryota; kingdom Metazoa; phylum Echinodermata; class Echinoidea; order Camarodonta; family Strongylocentrotidae; genus Strongylocentrotus; species Strongylocentrotus purpuratus. The sequence continues at coordinate 22,000 of NW_022145576.1, read as the reverse complement.
AGAGTAAATGCCAGAACTGTGGGAGGATTCACCCAAGTAAGTTATGCCCAGCGTATGGCACCACATGCCGTGGGTGTGGAGGTCTCAACCACTGGCAGCAGTGTTGTAGGAAATCTACACAAGAACAGAAATCCGCAACTGGACAATCCTATCAGGAGAAACCACATTGGGATAAATGTGAGAAGGAACCAAAAAATTACTAGGGTCGCCATCTACCCAAACATGTCCATGAAGTGCGGCAAGATGATCAACCAGATGAAGAGAGCAAAATTATAGATTCAAGACAATCTCTATCATCTCTATTGATCACAATGAGGAAAACAAAGTATTTGCAGATATCGACTTTATGTTTAGTACTCCTATGAGACCAGCAACTCTGTAGTTGAAGGTAGATACAGGAGCTCAAGGAAACATCCTACCCCTGCGTCAGTATAAGTTGATGTACCCTAACCAGGTGAGCAAGGATGGACGCCCACTGGCTGGATGCTCAAGAAGACTTATCATGGGATATGGCGAGAGCAGGGGTGATAGTGAGCACTAAAAAAAAAATAGGTTTTTTATTTTCCCCTCAACCACGCCCCCCCCTTGAGTAAAAAAAAAGAAGAGGATTCGCGGGGAAAAAATGGCATCTAACAACATTCCCCCCCTTTCGAGTAAGAAAATTTGGGAAAAAATAGGGAAGAATAGAGAAAATAAGAGGGGAATCTGGAAAGTCAGGATAAAATCTGGAAGAAAAAAAATCTGGTAAAAAAAAAAATCAGATTTTTTTTTTTTTTTTCAAATCGGGAAGAAAAAAAAATCGGGAAAAAATCAGGAAAAATAAAAAAAATCGGGAAACCGATTTAAATCGGGTTTTTATCAGGCCTGGGCGAGAGGGTCATTCCTCAGTTCGGAATCCACACACTCATTTTCAAACGTGGAGACAAGAAAGTTGATGCCAAATTTGAGAAATTAGCTCGAAATATTTTGCTCAGCATTCGCGCATAATTAGAGTCTTCAGCCACGATAACGAAGCTACATCTCCATTACATTGAATGGACTTTCGACATCATTTCCATTTAGTCGTAAGCTTTTATTCATGTCATTTCATTTATACATGTCCATCTCATTATATGATCATTCAATGTACGTGCAATATCTTCAATTCTCATTTATGCATTCTCATTCCGAGTCATCGGCTTGTGCCTGGCTACACTTTGCAAGTGTACGGCCAGCCTCATCAGTACCCAATATAAACTTAACGAAAAGGGAATACTTTCTTTCTTGTATTTTATTTCCAGTGCAACCTTGTTTCCTTGTAGCTAAAATAAAAAGAGTATTGTTGTGTGGATCAGTGAACACACCTTTACAATATTCATTCACAATTCATTACAATATTCATTCACACACTCACGATTATCTCTAAATGCCCATGGATTTCCACTGTGCATCATAGTATTAATACTACTACTAGTAGACCAAAAAATTCTGTCTCTTTCGTTCGTTAACCTCTGATTTGGGTAGGGTTGAATCCTCTCTTTAGAGCTGACCCTACCCAATTGAATCAGAGGCTAACGAACGAAAGAGACAGAAATTTTCAGTCTAGGTCTAGTAGTAGGCCTCTCGCCAAGAAATTAAAAAAGGCGTGGCGCGACCCGAGGGAAAATTTGACCCACCCCCCCCCCCCCCATAAAAAGAAAAAATATATAAAAAATAGAATAAAATAAAAAGTTATTTTTTAATTTTTTTTTATAAATATTTTTTAATTTGTTAATGTTCATAAGTATTACGAGTAATTTGATTAAATTTTATCCCTGTATTATATTCCAGGTCATTGTCATTTTTACCCTTGCTCTAAATAATCTAAATTATCAATGTTATAGTATGTTTTTTTTTTTTTTTAAATAGTTTTTTTATTGCTTCAAATCAAAGATATTTACAATCGTTGTTCATTATAACATTCGATCTGCATAACAAATACAATACAATACAAAGTTAACAAATGAACATGTAAACGAATAATTAGATATCAAATATCAAATCAAATTAAATTAGAGGTCTCCACTTTTGTTTGTGTGTATTCTGTTTTCCTTTTCTGAATGCAATTATATATTCTACTTGTTGAAGAAAATCTAGTTCTTTTGTAAAACGTAAAAACGAAAGATTTTTTTCTTCATACTTTGTTTTATAAATAAAATATTTTGCATAAAATACAATTGTATTTATAAGATGGTGAGTTTTTTCGCCAAAACCAAAACAAATATCTAGGTATGAAAATTTTTTAGTGTATACATTTTTTCTTAATAACCAAGCATTTATATCAGACCAAAATTGCTGAATTTTAGAACATGTACAAAACAAATGCAATAAACTTTGTGGTTCTTTTTTACAGAAATTACAGACTGGAGAGTTGTGTATGCCGATTTTAAACGAATAATCATTCGTCGCCAAACGACGGTGGATAAATTTAAATTGAAATACACGAATCTTTGTGTCTAGCGTTACCCAGTATACAATTTCAAATCTATTCTGCCATTGAATTAAGTCTCTCAAATTTACATTCAAATCATATGACCATTTTTCACATTGATTCGTATTCAATAAATTTAAACAAAATGTAGACACTAATTTTTCATAACAAGGTTTGGTTACTTTTTTAAATGTAATAAATTTCATATATCCATCTTCTTCTCGTTCTTGTTCTAAATCACCTATTTTCAATATTCTTTTCCATTCTTTTTTCATACAAAATAGCAATGCAAAATATTCTAAGTAGCATCCTGGATTCAACTGTAAAATTTCCTGTAACTCCAAAAAAGTTTTAAATGATCCATCTATTTTCATTATATCTTTTACAAACAAAATTCCTTTATCAAACCATTTTTTATACATAATTGTTTTTCCATCTATTTTGATATGAGAGTTATTCCATAGCGATTGATTCATAATATCTTTAAATTTCACGGGGTTGTAGTACCTATAGTGTGACCAAGCAAAAAGAATATCTTTCCAAAATCCATTTATGCCGCTACAGTTCAAGTCACTTCCTACAAAATTACACAAGAATATATACACTCCACCTATTTGTTTAGTATTGGCATAAAACAACTTTTTCCAATGACCGTCATTTTGTTCGTCCAAAACTCTTTTTACCCATGCAATTTTTAGGGCTTTACAAAAACTCTCTATATGCGTCATTTTTAATCCACCATCGTTCAAATTATTATACATAATACTTCTCTTTATTCGGTCACCTTTATTGTTCCAAATAAATTTAAATAATCTTTTTTGAAGCGTGTCAAAGAACTTTTTGGGTGGGCTAGGAGTGTTACTAAATAAATATACAAACTTTGGAATCACAAGTGTTTTGATTACTGCAATTTTTCCAACTAATGACAAACTCCTATTACTCCAAACATTTAGCAAATTATCAGTTTCTTTAATTTTGTCTTCAAAATTTAAATCATATAGATCAAGTTCATCTGAGACAGGTATTTTTATACCTAAATAAATTAATGAATCAGAAACCCATTTAAATTTCTTATCTATACATAAAGTACCCTGAAAATTACCTAAACGAACGATATTGCTCTTTTCTATGTTTATTTTCAAACCTGATATACTTGCAAATAGTGATAACATATTACAACATTTTTCTAAATTATCCTCGGTCGCTGATAAATAAATAACAGTATCATCTGCATATTGACTAAGTTTCACTTCCGAGTCGTTTACACGGATCCCTATAATATCATTTGATTGTCTAATCATCACCCCTAAAATTTCAGCACCAATTAAAAATAAATATGGTGAAAGAGGGCAACCTTGTCTTACACCCCTCTTTATATTGAATGACGGTGAGGAATATCCATTATTAAGTACACAACCTTCAATGTTATTATAAAGTGTTTTTATCCATTGAATACAATTTTCCTTAAAACCAAATTTCTTTAAGCATATGTACAAAAAATTCCATTCTAAAGAGTCGAATGCTTTTTCGAAATCAATAGAGAAAGCAAGACCATCTACAAAATGTGATTTACAAAATTCTATCATGTCTAAAAACAAACGAATATTTTCTCCAATATATCTATTTTTCATAAAACCAGTTTGATCAGAACATATTAATAGTGGAAGTACCTTTTTTATTCTATTTGCTATTATTTTAGCTAATATTTTATAGTCTGTGTTTAATAAAGAAATTGGACGCCAATTTTTCAAATATAAATTATCTTTTCCTTGTTTAGGGAGTAAAGTAATTATTCCTCTTCTCATTGAGGGGCAAAGTTCACCATTTTCAAAACATTTATTAAATACCTGACATAAGTCATCTTTTAACTCTTGCCAGAACACTTTATAAAAATTAACAGAAAGCCCATCTGATCCAGGCGTTTTATCATTGGGCATAGACATTACTGCTTCAAAACATTCAGCTTCTGTAATAGGACCTTCACATAAAACTGCAGATTCTTCTTCTAAAACGGGTAAGTCATATTCATCCCAACAAAATTCATTGTTTTCCTTTTCCGTTCGTCTAGTTGAATACAGTCTTTCATAAAAATTCTTTTCTTCTAACAAAATATCTTTTGGCTCAATCACTAGTCTCCCATCGACAGATAATCTTGTTATATGTTTTTTATCAAAATTCTGTTTTTCTAAATTAAAAAAATATCGTGTATTCTTTTCCCCTTCAGCTATCCAAGTTGCTCTTGTACGAACCATTACACCTCTTATGTAAATTTCGTGTAAACTAATCAGTTCTGTTTCATAAACATCAATCAATTCTTTCAATTCATCATTTCGAGGATCCAAATTTAAACGTTGTTGTGTTTTTTCGATTCTTTTTCTTAATTCATCTATATTTCGATTATTTTCTTTTTTATTTAATTTAGACAAATAGGTTATTTTTTGCTTTATTTTGAATTTAAAATATTCCCATTTCCTTTCCATTTCTGTTTCCTCAGTTTCATTTAAAAAAGAGACAATGGATAGTCTAATTTCCTCTTTTATCTTTTCATTCATCAATAGAGAAGAATTAAGTTTCCAAAAACCAGGTCCTCTTTTAGGAACTGATCGATTGATTTCAATAGTTATAGCTGAATGGTCACTGCGATAGCCAAACTTGATATCACATTCATTTACAAACTCCCGTAGACTACTAGAAATAAGAAAATAATCGATTCTACTCTGAGAGCCATTAGATTGCCAAGTATATTGAATCTTACATGGGTTTTCAACACGCCAGATATCAATCAAATCATAGTCCTCTTTTAAAATTTCAAGGCAGTCATAGCATTTAGGGTGATATTGTTTTGAAGTTGGGTGTCTATCTAGAAAGGGGTTTTGCACCGTGTTCCAGTCTCCCCCAATAATTAGAGGCTCGGATCCATACGTTCCTAACATATCATGTAATTTATTAAATACATTACAATCGTCGCTATTGGGACCATATACATTAACAACAGTAAAATTTGTATTATCATGCATTACATTTAATAAAAGAATTCGTCCTTGATCATCTCTGTGGATTGAGGAAAATTTCAAATTACTATTTGATTTAAACAAAATACATACTCCTGCGCTGCACGCTGTACCATGAGAAAAATAACATTTAAATCCCCATTCACTTGCCCATATTCTCTCCGAGTCTTTAACACTATGTGTTTCTTGTAAAAGAAATAAATCAAATTGCATGTTCCTAAACCAATCAAACATGCATCTTCTTTTTAATCTATCTCCTAGACCCCTTACATTGAGAGAACATATTTTAACATGAATTGTATAGTCAGCCATAATCTGTTGATGCATAAATAATTTTACAGTCGAATGAAATTGTTTTAAACTTTTAAAGTTAATGAAGCCAATTGACATTATGTAGTACACGAAGAATAAAAACAGCAAAACAAAACGAAATAAGAAATGTTGTTGTTATAGTATATCCAATGTCTTCGTAACATTGGATAACAAATTTCACAAATTCCAACATACTAGGAATAATTTTCCTGGTATCGCATCGCAATTTGCTATGCATTTTTGCATGACTGCTATACAAAATATCTTTTGTGTAGCAGTTTTCTTCCATAGAAATGTACAGAATTGCATTTGAAATATTTATCCATCGGCTGAAATTGCGAATCAAAAAATTTGAGGAAAATTATTCCCTGAGTCTATACATACTATGTTATAGTATGTTGGAATTTGTGAAATTTGTTATCCAATGTTACGAAGAAAAAAAATGAGAATGATCATAGTTGTTTGGATTTTTATCGGGCTAGACCAAGTCATGTATTTAAAGTTGTAATTATTTATCTTAAATATAAAAAACAATTTTGCATTTTCTTATTTACACAAAAATTGCAGTACCGGTACTCAAATTTCTGCAAGTCTTTTACTTTATATTTGGGTAAAATAAATTCTCTGTCTCAAAATGACATTTATACATTAATAGAAAGTCTGAAGAGCTGTCGACGTGTTTGTATGCCCGCGTCATTAACATGGCCAGTTCATATTTGTAATTTGCTGGAAATTGTTCTTTAAAAATGAGAATTAACGAGTTTGAGTAGGATTTCTCCGCCGACAAATGCTCCGCAAAAAGCGATAATTGCTCCGCGACATTTGCTCCGTGACATTTGCTCCGACGTCAATTGCTCCGCCGACAGTTGATCCGCCGACAATTGCTCCGCCGACATTTACTCCAACGTTTGCTCCGCCGACAATATTTCTTTCATGGGTTATTTTTTGTTTTTGTTTTGTGTGATTTGCATTTGACGTCGGAGCAAATGTCGCGGAGCAATTGTCGCTCTTTGCGGAGCATTTGTCACCGGAGCATGTGTCAGGTTACCCTAGTAGTAGCTAACAAACTGAAGGAACAAGCCTCATTTGAAATAGACCATGGACCTATTACGGATGGACATTCAATGTGATTCTTTCTTTGATCCAATGATAGTCACCGCCTTCTGATTATATGTGCATCTTAATAAGAACATTCAGCTGTTTTAACAGAAATTCAAAGAAAATCACAAATATGTCAGCTAATGTATTACTAGAAACTGGTAAGCTAACAGATGGCCATCGTACAAGTTTTAGGTCAACTACTGTACATATCGGGTGATTTATTAAAATACAAATACAACCACCTCCATAGCGGCTGATATACAAGAGATTCGCCGGAAAAATAACTATGTTTTAATGACGTCACTATATGGACCAATACTACCCAAGCAGACGACATCCCATAAAGAATGAACATAATTGCAAAGCTATTATTTGTCAAATTATATTGAGTTTAGTGTATATAAATGTAATGGCATGTCAAACCATTCAAAAGGGGATATGACCCGATTCTGATAACTAAAATCTTTTGCTTGTAAATACACAGGATAGGGGTTAATTAACAATCAAAGAAACCAGACTTTCAAATCGAAAACCCCCGGAATGATATTAAGGACGGCATTTGTTCCCTCTTGAAACGCCGAACATACCGCGGTGTGTGCAGCTGAATATACAATGGCGTCTTATTTTGTTTACAAGTGACAGATTCCTTTATTTATGTATCGCTGCATTTGTCATCAAAATGAAACCATGCACGGGGTTTAAAGTGAGGCAATAGATTATACATTTAGCCTGACGGCAGTGAAGTAAGAGAAAGAACTCAAGAGAAGATGAAAACTCAGGCACCGAAAATGTGTGAGATGTCATGGGACATCATCTGCTTGTGCAAGTCATGTCCTAGACCAAATTTTTCTGTCTCTTTCGTTCGTTAGCCTCTGATTTGGGTAAGGTCGGCTCTCTCTTGCTCTCTCTTTAAAGAGAGAGCCGACCTTACCCAAATCAGAGGCTAACGAACGAAAGAGACAGAAAAATTCGGTCTAGTCATGTCCTAGACCGAAAGCTTCAGTCTCTATACCGTCGGTTGTTCCACTGAGACTACGTCTGGCTCCACTAGACCTCCGGTTATAGAGACAGAACGATCGCCTATGCCAGCCTATGTTGAAGATATCACGGCTAGATTTTAGCCGTTAGGCCCCTCCCACAAACATGAACAAACTTGCCACGGCCGTATTGTTATGCCCCCAAAATCCCCCAAAATGTCATTTTACCTCGTGCATATCCAATTTTACATTAGGCCTAGGCTATACATCGGTTCCACTTTACTAACTTGATTGAAATAATCCGTTTAATGGTCCCTTTTAAGGAAATTATGGGTCAAAATCGACATCCATGTTGAAAATCTTGCAAGCCGTGTTAAACTCTCGCTGCCGTCAATCTCATCCCTTCTAGTCTACGCCGAAGGCAAAATGATTATGAAGGAAAAACTGTGCGCCATCTACACGTTCGTGATGGCAAGTTTGTTCATGTTTGTGGGAGGGGCCTAACGGCTAAAATCTAGCAGTGATATCTTCAACATAGGCTGGCATAGGCGATCGTTCAGTCTCTATAACCGGAGGTCTAGTGGAGCCAGACGTAGTCTCAGTGGAACAACCGACGGTATAGAGACTGAAGCTTTCGGTCTAGTCATGTCCATACTGTGATAGCCCGGCCCCCCCCCCCCCCCCCCCCACTCAGTGTTATTTAGGGTACGCATATGCTCGTTCCCTCTTTTTGAAAGCACCCCCTATCTGAGGACTGCCAACATTTCCGAACCCCCCTTTCGTGGGCTTTTTGCGGGCTTTTCCTGCCTTGGAGACCCCCCTAAATCAGGAAAAATGCTCAATGTACCCCCCTAAATTCGGAATAACTCCTCAGAAGTCCAAAGAGATGAGAGAAAAAAAGGAAAAACACCCCTTTTTTAAAGAAATCTCCGGGTGAAAAGTCAAATACACCCCTTTTTTTACAATTCAAGGGCCGGACTTTGTCGCACGAAAAGTACCCCTTTACCGGACATTTTGGCAACACGCATGCGGTCATTCCGACCCCTGAGTGGGGGGCCGGGGTTCGGAGAGCTCTTCATGTGCTAACTGCTATGCCGGGGCTGTATTCAAGCATTTTGTCATTTATAATAGGCCTAATCATTACTTTGAATGTTTCCAGGCATTGAATTTTGATAACCTCGTCGAATCAATTCGGAAAATAAAGTTAGTTTTTAAAATCAATGAATATCTACTTTAAGAAAACAATGAATGTCCATCCGTAATACTGGTCCATGATTCATGAATAGACTAACCTCGTACGTTTCACTTTCAGTCTGATCAGGTTCACAAAGACAGTATGTCGTCGACAGACTTAAATCTAAATCTACTGCAACTGAAGAAAGATCTTAAAGTAACTTTAGCAAGCTACATAAGCTAGATCGATCACTAAATCGAACTCCCAAGTAAGGTGGCTGGCGTGGCCGTGGCAGCTAGTATACGTGCACATATCTGGCAGAAAAAATGGCGAATGAAACTGAGCGAATGAATGGGGAATCCCCGGCCGGCTGAGCAACTGCACTGTGCATGTGCGTGTTTTTCTTTTCTTCTTCTAGATCTACAATAAAAACTTTCCTCAAAGCCGGAAGAGGTCGATCAGCGGAAGCAATTAACGAACGAAATGAATTATATAAATAGATTAGGCAGACATTTTAAAAAGGAGGATTTAGACTTTCAGCTAAAAAAAGAAAGATTACATGGTAAAAAGACGAACAAAACAATATAGCCTAGATCTAGAGTCTATGGCTCAAATTTATTGTCAATATACCTAAACAGACTGACAAATAAACCTTGGCAAAGTCTGTTGCAGTGGCGGATCCAGGGGGGGGGGGGGGGGGCCCGGGGGGCCCGGGCCCCCCCCCCCTTGAGAAAAAAATCATGTAAAATCACGTGATTTTTACCTTTTTGGGGGGTTGGACCCCCCCCCCCCCCTGGCGCTCAAGGGGGGGGGGGGTGCAAATTGAATTTTTTTTTTGAGGATCAAAAAAAAAAAAAAGTGCTCATTACCCCTTTAATACTGAGGAATTCACGCAAACAGCTAGTTAACAGTGGCATTAAAAGTGAATGAGCAATTAATTCATCAGCTGGTAGCAGGGGCGGATCCAGGAATTTCTTCACGGGGGGGGGGGGGGGTAAGGTCATATTTATTTGTTTTGGTCCCCAAAAAATCGCAACGACTCAGCTAGTCGCTGAATAATCGGGGGGGGGGGGGGTGGGGTGGTAAGAGCACATTTTTTTTTTGCTCCCGAATATTTGAAAATCACGCCGGCCGCAAATTCGCTCAGTGGGGGGGCCGGGGGGGGGGGGTGCGCATTAATGTTTTTTTCTAATTATTTTTTTTAAGGCCTAGGGGGGGGGGGCACGTCCCTGTTTGCCAGTTTGCGAATTTAGGGCTGATTTCAATATTTTTTGGGCCATGGGGCACGTGCCCCTTGTGCCCCTGGATCCGCCATTGGGTAGAGATGGCATAATCACTGTAGGCCTACAATAGTTACTAGCCAGAAAATGTACTTAAATTATTATTACTGTCGTTTAAAGGTATTTAGAACTGACTCCCCGATCAATTTCCCCTGCAGAATGATATTCAAATCCCGAGTACCTGGCAGATCCGCCTAACGTCATATCAACCTCGTTGACTCCTACATTCTCTAAACTGATGGAATGGTTAAAATAGACTGGGCCCAGGAAAAAAAAAAAAAAAAAAAAAAAAAACAGTTGAAACCAGTTGAACTGGTAGCCTACCAGTTCAGAGTTGATCCAGTTGACGGAACCACGTTGTGGTCGTTTTTAAACACGTTTTGGTAGTCAACCACGCACCTTTAAAAACGACCATGTCGGGGTCATTTTTTGGCCACGTATTTTTAAGAGTGTGCCAGTTTATTACTGGCTTCAACTGGATTCAACTGGTCGACTACCAGTTGAAACCAGTTGACAACTTGAGACATTTAATGGTAAACTCCACATGCCACCAGTAGGCCTATATCCCAGTTGAAACCCATTGACTCTACTGGCACATGCTGAAAACGACCAGTTGATTCCAGTTGAAACAAATTAACCATATAGCAGTACAACGAATCGTCTTCTTTCATAATCTACTGAAACGTCAAAGGCAAAGATTCCACGCTTAGCGCGGGAGGGAGGAAACTGAATTCAGACAAGGATTAAGAGTAATAATTTAATGAAACGTCAAAGCTTCGAAGAATTTAGAGTCGGGAACGGTACAATGAACCGTTGACTTTCTATAATAATTTAATGAAATGTCAAAGCTTCGGCGCTCCGCGCGGGAGGAGGGAAACTGAAAAATAATTTAGCTGCTGGCCCGGGTTTATAGGTTTACATTTGTAGACATCGGGACAATGGCATTAATATATTTGTCGGTAATTGGTGGCTACTCTAAATATAAGGTTCAACAAAGATATTCATATAACAAATTAGGATATAACTAAAAAAAAAGACATGATACATATTACACATCATGCAACTATATTTATACAGACTCTTGCAATTGCCCCAATCAAAGTGAATTACAGTTGAGTAAAATGTTAATGAGAAGTTTGGAGATACATAAATATATACAAAATTATACATGTTTTTACCGGTTACTAATTACATATTTATATCAATATATCTATTTATATATTTATATATATTTATTTTTTACGTCTTAAATTAGATGTAAAACATGATCAGACATATAATATATTTGTCAATGATTGATAATCACAAAATATAAATCACAAAAATTGATGAGCATTGTCACATTTGCTTGACGGATCATAATAATTATATTTTCTGTTAAAATATGTAAATTAATCATGAATATGCACAAGATACAATGAACTGGTTTTCAAATGGTATTCTACTGGTTTTCCAGGCGCGGATCCAGGGGGGGGGGGCCGAGCGGGCCTTGGCCCCCCCCCCCCCCCCGCCAAAAAAAAAAAAAAAAAGAGAGAGAAGAAGGGAAAGAAGGGAGAAAGGGAAAAAGGAGAAAAAGGGAAAGAAAGAAGAGGAAGAAGAAAAGTAAAGGGAGAAGAAGGAGATCGGGGGGGGGCGAAAGGGCCTTGCCTCCCAGACTGTTACCCCCCCCCCCATCAAAAAAAATAAGAGAGAAGGAAGGAAAGGGAAAGAAAAAAAGAGGAGATACTGGCGTACTGATAGAGGGGGGGGGCTTGGGGGAAATCAAATTCAAACGTGGTTTATTTCTGATTCCACAACGGTGTATTACAAATAATGCTGAAATGACATAATTTCCGAAATTTTTCCTCACTTTTTAGTAAATTATACGTTTGTATGTGTTTGTTGGAAAATAACAAAATTCCTAAATTTACAACCAGGCAAAAAATATGATTCTTGAGATTCCTACATGTCAGGGCCCGAGGTACGGCGGGGATCGAGAGCCTCGAGGCATCAAAATATGCTCATCTGACCGTGATTAAATGCCTAAAACCCCTAAGCTTCCGGGGGCTTTGCCCCCTGGATTCCATCTAGGGCCCTACGGCGGGCCCTTAGATGATCATCTGACGGTAATTTAATGCCTAAAACCCCTGATTTTTTGGGGCTCCGCCCCCTGGACCCCACGCCAAATAGTGACTTGCCAGTGTCACAAAATAATAAGGTATACACAAAAATATGCTCATCTGACCTTAATTAAACGCCTAAAACCCCTGAGCTTCCGGGGCCGGCTCCGCCGCCTCGACCCCACCAGGGCCCTAAGGCGGGCCCCTGAATGCTTATCTGACCGTAATTTATTGCCTTAAACCCCTGAGCTTGCGGGGTCGGACAAGGTATCAAGATGTGTTTATCTGACCGCACGCGCGTAGCCAGGGGGGGGGGGGGGGGTTGGCGGTCCCCCCAATCGGAAGAGGACGTAGGAAGAAAAAGGAGCAGACAAAGAACATCTTTAAAATTCAGACAAGGATTAAGAGTATAGAGAACGGTACAACGCATCGTTTTCTTTCTCTAATAATAAAACGTCAAAGCCTCGCGCAGGAGGGGAGGAGGGGGGGGGGGATGAATTGAGACGAGGATTCAGAGGCGAGAACGGTAATACGAATCTTTAATTATTTAATGAAACGTAAAGCTTATGCGCTTCGCGCGGGATGGAGGAGGAACTAAATTCCGATGAGGATTATTTTCGAGAACGGTACAATGAATCGTCTTCTTCTCTAATGATTAAATGAAGATTAAAAGCTTCCGCGCTTTGCGCGGGAGGGGGGGGGGAACCTGAATTCAGACGAGGATAAAGGGTCGAGAACGGTACAACGAATCGTCTTCTTTCTTTAATAGTTTAATAAAACGTCAAAGCTTCCGCGCTTCGCGCAGGAGGGGGAAGGGAGGAACTGAATTTAGACAAGGATTAAAAGTCGAGAACGGTACAATGAATCGTCTTCTTATCTAATGATTATATGAAGATTAAAAGCTTCCGCGCTTTGCGCGGGAGGGGGGGAACCTGAATTCAGACGAGGATTAAGAGTCGAGAACTGTACAACGAATCGTCTTCTTCCTCTAATGATTTAATGAAACGTAGAAGCTTCCGCGCTTCGCGCAAGAGAGGAAGGGGGAGGAACTGAATTTAGACAAGGATTAAGAGTCGAGAACTGTACAACGAATCGTTTTCTTCTTCAATGATTAAATGAAGATTAAAAGCTTCCGCGCCTCGCGCGGGAGGGGGGAACCTGAATTCAGACGAGGATTAAGATTCGAGAACTGTACAACGAATCGTTTTCTTTCTCTAATGATTTAATGAAACGTAAAAGCTTCCGCGCTTTGCGCGGGAGGGGGGGGGGGAACTGAAATCAGACGAGGATAAAGGGTCGAGAACGGTACAACGAATCGTCTTCTTTCTTTAATAGTTTAATAAAACGTCAAAGCTTCCGCGCTTCGCGCAGAAGGGGGAAGGGAGGAACTGAATTTAGACAAGGATTAAGAGTCGAGAACTGTACAACGAATCGTTTTCTTTCTCTAATGATTTAATGAAACGTAAAAGCTTCCGCGCTTTGCGCGGGAGGGGGGGAACTGAAATCAGACGTGAATAAAGGGTCGAGAACGGTACAACGAATCGTCTTCTTTCTTTATTAGTTTAATAAAACGTCAAAGCTTCCGCGCTTCGCGCAGGAGGGGAGGGGGGGGGGGGGGGACTAAATTTAGACAAGGATTAAGAGTCGAGAACTGTACAACGAATCGTCTTCTTTCTCTAATAATTTAATAAATCGTAAAATTTTCCGCGCTTCGCGCGGGAGGGGAAAACTAAATTCAGACGAAAATTATTTTCGAGAACGGTACAACGAATCGTCTTCTTTCTTTAATAGTTTAATAAAAACGTCAATGCTTCCGCGCTTCGCGTAGGAGGGGGATGGGGTGGGACTGAATTTAGACAAGGATTAAGAGTCGAGAATTGTACAACGAATCGTCTTCTTTCTCTAATAATTTAATAAATCGTAAAATTTTCCGCGCTTCGCGCGGGAGGAGAAAAACTAAATTCAGACGAGAATTATTTTCGAGAACGGTACAACGAATCGTCTGCTTTCTCTAATAATATAATGAAACGTCAAAGCCTGGGAGGGGGAAACTCGCCCCCCCCCCCTGCACCGACCCCCCCCCCCGCATTACGTCACTGTTGGTCACCATAACGTACCAATATTTGGCTCGCATAATTTCAAATTTGGGCCCCCCCCCCTAAGAAATCCTGGATCCGCGCCTGGGTTTTCAACTGGTAAATCATCTGGTAATCATCTACTGGTTTAAACTGCAATGGTAATTCAACTAGTATGTCCCGAACTCTTCATTTTTGTCTGAATGCAGTTTCCCCTCCCGCGCAAAGCGCGGAAACTTTCATTAAATTCATTAAATTTCATTAAATTATTTCTCTTAAGCAATCCTGAGCACATTTTTTTTTTTTTGGTCCTCGAAAATTTTAAAATTTGCACCACCCCCCCCCCCCCTTTAGCGCCAGGGGGGGGGGCCCAACCCCCGAAAAAGGTAAAAATCGCGTGATTTTACATGATTTTTTTCTCAAGGGGGGGGGGGGCCGGGCCCCCGGCCCCCCCCCCCCCTGGATCCGCCACTGCATTAGATTATTAGAGAAAGATGACGATTCGTTGTACTGTTTTCGATTCGTATCCTTGTCTGAATTCAGTTTACCCTCCCGCGCAAAGCGCTGAAGCTTTGACCTTCCATTCAATTATTAGAGAAAGAAGACGATCCGTTGTACCGAATCTTAATCATTGTCTGAATTTTAAAAAATGATTCTTTGTCCGATAGAAAGTCATAGTTCGTAGGGGAACAAATTGTGCCGACCGACATAATACATCTCACCGAACTCAAACTTCTGCATCGGTATAGTACACGAGGATCAAGCAAGAATACTGACACAGCGGACCCGACACAGCAACACAATTATCTGTGTGCATCTTTCTTGCTCCCTCGATGTGGCTACTCCATGCACCCCACATCCCCTCTCTCTCTTACTCCCACCTTCTTTTCGCAGGCTATTTCACTCTTAATGGCGTCAGCTGGGAGTCAACTCTATTCCTAGTTAAAGTGACACGGATTCCGAATCAATTTGACTCGGATTGTGTGGCATCAGCTGAGAATTGACTCAATTCAGAGTCAAGATGACTCCTTTTCCGTGTCACTTTAACTAGGAATAGATCTGACTCCCAGCTGACGCCATTTAGAGTGAAATTTGACGCTGTGGAAATAAGAGTATATCCCCCTCTGTGAGAGAGAGAGAGAGAGAGAGTGAAAGGGGGAGGGAAGAATTTCATTCATTTTGTGAAGAGTGCTTGCTATTCAATTCAATTCATTTATTTGTAATCAGCCATCAAAATATAGGCCTATATATACAATCGAAATAACTTACATCAAAAAATTAGAAGAACACAATGATGGTTTGGTGACCCCGGAGAAAGCAGGGCTTATATAAAGAGGGGTCACCAAATTGAAATACCTAAACAAATCTTATACAAAGAAAATCACCATCGAACATGAATATAAAAAAAAAAAAAAAGAGAAGTACACTTTTTGCAGCAGCAGCAGCAGAAAATCTATATCTATATGTATATATGAGGGCAGTAGAAAAGAGAGCGAATAAGAATATCAAGAACATATTATAAACAAGTTAAGATTTCTCTGCTTAGCTTATTAAATCTGGAAAGAGTTGAAATGTTTTTAATCATTGGGGAGTTTATTCCATAACTTAGGAAAATTCACTTTAATGATGAAATTGAGGCGACGGAAGAGCGAACTTGAGGTAAGTGTATTAAATTACTTTGGCGAGTATGGTAAGAATGAATTGAGGAATTGAAAACAAAGATATCGCTAAGGAGAGGAGGCGAGATTTTGGAATGAAATTTATACCAGTAAACACAAGGGAATTCAAGGTTATCAAGTCCTTAAACGGTATAGATATTTTGACTGTGAAAATAAAGGATTTGTATGACTATTAACCCGTGACTACTGAATTATCTAATTCCCCTCCCATAGACTTAACACAGGGACCACATGCTCCAGTAAGCAATGGGATACAGATAATTCGTATTGATTTCTTTTGTAAAATGCATAATTTATCTAAATGAGTTTTAAAGTAGTGACCCCAGACAATTACAGTAATTGAAATGCCGGGGAGTATAATGCTATATTGTAGAGAGTGGTCAGAATGAATTGGGGCACAACTAGCTATTCTGGGGATCTTTTATGCACTATGTTTCATTTCGTTTCATTCAAAATGCTTTCTTTTGCTGATCGTATGTCCCGTTGGTATTTATTATGTTTTTTGTCACTCTTCTGTTTTCACCCTGCTTTTGTTTATTTTGATGTCGGATGGCACAGCAGTACTTGTGAGTTACTTTTTGTAATTGTATTGCTTCCTTTTTTCTAATTCACGAATTGACGATGTCCAGTCCCGTGTCCAGTCCAACCATATCATATTTATTTAAATTCAAGTGTCTATGTAAATGTTTGAACACCCATCAATGATCAATATGTCAATGAATTATATTTTATGCATCTGTTTTCGTCGTCAATGGCTTATAATTCCTTTTTTATTTGCCTTGTTAATTGGGAATAGATTTCATTTCTCAGCGCGCGCCATTTGACAGAAAGAAATTCTGACCTCTCAGCTAGCTGGTTGCAAGTAAGCAGGTAAGTGAATGCTACAAATAAAACACCTTATATTTGTTGTGAATGTCATTTTAATATTATGTCAATTGCTAACATAAATAGATGGACAATTTATTTATGATCCACGTGTAAGTACTACATGAGAATAAAAATGACATATTTTGTGTGAATGCCCCCACATACCCAATTTCGTGTATGGTTGCGCTGACGTTTATGTTGGGATTGTTGTTGCGGCGATTTTCCATCGGTGCGGTGGTTGGGAGGCCGGAGCTGAGGCGAGGAGTAGCAGGATGAGAGCTTTTAGTTTTAAGAGGGAAGAAGGGGAAGGGTAAAAAGAATGAGCGACATGAGGGAGAATAAGATAAAGTAGAACTTAGAAGAAGATGGAAATGAAAAAAAAAAAAAAGGAGGAGAAAGAGGGAGGGGGGGGGGGCATGATTGGGTAAGGGCTCTCTGGAAATGGTTGGCGCTAGTGTAGAGTAAAGGAGCCCGTTTTCGGCCACTTAAGACAAAATCCTTTTTTTAGGACCCTTTACTTCCTATTTATTATCATTTTTTGTTCAAATCATGAAGCAAATATTATTATTATTTAAACAAAAAAAGAATCCCAGAAAAAAATCACGAATTGCCATGACAATATTGAATATTCATTTCAATTTTCACTGTTTTGGAGCCAGTTATCGGCCGAGCGTTTCAGTTTACGGCCGCATGTACAAAGTCAATACAAAGCGCTCGCGCGCGCCGTGCGTTTCCGCGCTGATGTACAGCACAAGCGGGCGGAGCAAGTATCCCACGCCGGAGCTCCCGAGTGCTCGCCTGGCCGAAGACAGGCACAGCGGTGATCGGAAGTTGGAATCTGAATCAGACAAAGATATCGTGTGTGCGTTGCGGTGTGCGGCTGCATTGATTTAATACATGCGATGAGATACTTTTGAGCTTGCGACTAGCACAAAATCGGGCTCTAAATCTGAAAAATACTTGAAATAAAGCTCATTTTATGGTACCCATATTTCTTACAGACACGCGTAAAATACTCGATTTTTCAGATTCGGGTAGCGGGACCGCCGATTACATCGCTAAAATGTGATATTTTAGGATATATTTTCATTGCAAATGTGGTTCTTCAGTGACACTGGCATGGTATGGTATGTGTGGGATATGTGTTATGCTATTATGCGATGTATTTTAGAGTGATTTTACCTTGTATCCAACCAATCGGCCGAAAACGGGAGCTGGCCGATTACCGGCTCCTTTACTCTAGTTCCGTATCCATTTTTTTTTAGCAGTTTAATATCCATTCTAAGCAAATGAATTTTAGCCCGATTTTTTAACTAATTTAATCGTAGTTCTAGATCTAGTCATATATTGCATTTCCACCTAATTTGGATCACATCCGCATGGCCCTCGCGTACACCTGATGGGCCCGACCTAGCGCCACGCGTTCTAAAAAAAAAAAAAAAAAAAAAAAAAAAAAAAAAATCATAATTTTGAAAAAATCAGAATATTCCCGATTTTCTGGTCCTAGAAATCCCCAAAAACAGGATATTCTGAATTATTCGTAAGGGTTGGCAGGTATGGTATTAAAAATCAATCAAATTACTTGTAATACTTGTAAAAAATAAATTAAAATAAAAATTTTAAAAAAAATTAAAAAAATCATATTTTTACTTTTTTTTTTTTTTGTGGGGGGGGGGGGTCAAATTTTGCCTCAGGTCGTGCCACACGTTTTTAATTTCTTGGCGAGAGGCCTGCACATCTGACATCGGGAAACCTTCGTTTAGGGCTTCGATGTTGCGTCGTCGCTCAGTACCGTCTCTACGCTGTAGTCCTGCACCTCAAACTGAAGCTATCAGTCCAAAATTATGCAGACTTCTCGTATGCACGATACCATAAACCATTCAAGAAGTCTGCATAATTTTGGAATGATAGCTTCAGTTTAAAATTGGGCTAAAATTCTTTTGCTAAGAATGGATTTTTAAACTGCTAAAAAAAATGGATACGGAACTACACTAGCGCCAAATGTCTTTTACGATATTTATTCCAGAGAGCCTTGAATGGCTCCCATAGGAGCCCGCGGAGAGACATATAAACAACACCTAAAATGTGTCCCAAATCACACTTTCCTGCACCCGACCAATATTGGACAGTGGCCTTGATGAATTTTGTGGGACATTTAGTCCTAATTAGCTCCTGAATTTCAAAATCGGAGGTAAAAATAATGAAATTAAAGCACATTTTCTTACCAGACCGATAGAGCTTGGGTAGAAGTCACATGTACCGTGCGAATTGCCGTTCTAAATAACAATGGCGCTGACCTCTGACTTGTGTTAGAGCTGTTTCCGTTGAATGTGCTGTTTATAGATGAAATGCATGCAGTGCCACACTGGGATGTTCTGTTGGTTGTGATGTGGGATGCTAAATGTTAGTGTGCTAGCGTGCGGTTGAGATCGCCATGAGATCGCTAGTCTGGTAAGAAATTTGCTTTTATTTCGTTATTTTTATCTTCGATTTGAAATTCAGGAGCTAATGAGGAATAAAAGTCCCACAAAGTTCATCAAGGCCACTGTCCAATATTGGTTGGGTGCGGGAAAGTGTGATTTGAGACACATTTTAGGTGTTGTTTACATGTCTCTCCGCGGGCTCCTATGGGAGCCGTTTAAGGCTCTCTGGAATAAAGATCATAAAAAGCATTACCAGAGAGCCCTTTAGGCTAGGCATGATGATGGTCATGAATGGGAGGAGGATCGATGTGGTACGATACTCGATCAGTAGGGGCGCTGGTACGAGAACGAGGATCGTTAATGAGGACAAATTGCGACCTAAAAAAATAAGGATTGTCCGCATTTTCGCTCACGTTATTTTTCTTCTGCAGGTTTCGGGTTCCCGAACCGTAAGAAATAATCCCAGTTCACCACTTCTACTTTTGTGGGTTGTCCGTTTTCCCGAGGATTTATAGCTCATAACGTGAAAGTCTCTGTACAAAGTTAATGTAAAATGCATCAAGAAAATCGTCGCGGAATCCATTTTTTGTATCGCCAGTGCGTGGATCGGAAATATGAAACGTCTGCAAAAATGCAGACGATCGTCCTATCTGCGGAGGCATCTATCCGCGTTTACGAAAACAATCCTCATTTATGCAGAGGATCCTTATTCTGGGACCAGCGCCCCAACTGTCTATAGACTACTAGTAATATACCAGTAGTAGTACTAATCTAGAGGGAGAATGATAGAAAAGAGGAGAATATTTCTTGTGTGATAATGCTTTATGAATTTCTTTGACTGCCTTTCGTAAAATATGCAGTGAGCAATGATGGACTCACATCTTTTCTCCAGAATGTAGAAGTTGCAGTTGGATTAGGATAACTTAGCCCATGACTTATGAACTTGTGTATTCCCATAGGCCTTCCACAGGACCCACCTGGTTCCAGTATGCAATGAATAAACAGACAAGCAGACAAGATGATGGAGCAACATACACCATTCTTGGTGTGAAGCTTGCCTTCCCATGCAAGGCCTATCCTACCCAGCTTTCTATGATGTCCATGGTGAGTCAAGAAAAGGCATCAGGGAAAAAAAAAATACACAGGGGCTGGGGAGATTTAGCCACCGAAATGCCCCCCCCCCCAAAAGCCCCTGTGAAAGTCATAAAAGAGCCCCTAAAATTTGCAGTTCAACAAATTAAAAAAGAGTATCATTTTCATGCAAGCAAGCTTGAGAAGTAGCCCCCAAAATTGTTTTAATATTTTTTCCCCTGAAAGGCACATGTGCAAATCACATAGCGGCGCAAAGGCTCAGTTGTAGAGCAGTGGTCTCGTAAACAGGAGGTTCCGGGTTCTGTGGTAAGGCATTAATCCTCATTACAAAGTCCCTTGGAGAGGACTCAAAGCCGTGGGTTCCCTGTTTAAAAAAAATACTTAAAAGCATACACATGCTTTCTCAGCACTCAGTTAAAACAATCATCCTCAAACATGGTCCCTTAAGCCTCAGATGCACTATTCTGAAATAGTCTTGGATTACTCTGTACCAGAGTTCAATCTGTATGAAATAGTGTATACAGATATAAAATAGTGTACATGTTTGCTCACATGTTTGCACAATTGTATGGTGGCCCTGAAGGGACATCGCGAATAGACTAAATCGTGAAAAATATGCGATAAAATTCACGATATCGTCAATTTTATCGCATATTTTTCACGAAGAAATTCACGAAATTGACGATTTCGTGAACTTTATCGTGAACTTTTCACGATGAAATTGACGATATCGTGAATTTTATCGTGAAAAGTTCACGATATAAAGTTCACGATATCGTCAATTTTATTGTGTACTCTATCGTGTACTCTATCGTGTACTCTCCTGACGGGCGCTTCGTAAACAAAACCAGCCCTAGCTGGGGGAGACAGAAAGAAGAAAAAAAGGGAAAGGGAAAGAGAAGATAAAAGGAAAGAAAGAATAATAAGAAGAAAAGAGGGAAACGGGGGGGGGGGGGGGGGGGGGGGGGGGGGCGAAGGGCTCTTGCCTCCTCCTCACTCCCCCCCCCCCTCCCCGCCAAAAAATAAATCAGAGAGAGAGAGAGAAGGGAAAGGGAAAGGAAAGAGAAGATAAAAGGAAAGAAAGAAGAGGAAGAAGAAGAAAAGAGGAAAACGGGGGAAGGCGAAGGACCTCTTGCCCCCCCCTCCCCCCCCCCCCCCCGCCAAAAAATAAATCAGAGAGAGAGAGAGAGGGAAAAGGGAAAGGGAAAGAGAAGATAAAAGGAAAGAAAGAAGAGGAAGAAGAAGAAAAGAGGGAAACGGGGGCAAAGGGCTTTTGCTCGTCCCCCGCCCCCGCCAAAAAATAAATAAGAGAGAGAGAGAAGGAAAGGAAAGAGAAGAAAGAAAGAGAAAAAACGAAAAAAAAAAGGGAGAATAGGAAAGAAAGGAAAAGAAAGAGAAAGAAAGGAGGCAAGAGCCCTTCGCCCCTGTTTCCCTCTTTTCTTATTCTTTTTCCTCTTCTTT
>NW_022145575.1:1845000-2005000 GCF_000002235.5 Strongylocentrotus purpuratus | reverse complement strand
GTTGGGGCATATGATAGAAACTGATATGTAAGGCCTCGAGTTCACTAGCCTTATAACAGTATAGGCTTAGGCCTATTCCTATTTCCCCCTTGGGGGGGGGGCATTTTTTGTTTTCCTTCATTTATAGATTTTTTTTTTTTAAATTCATTATTCATCTTCTGCATTTGAATTGTATCATTATAGTGAGCTTCAAGCGTGTTGAGGCATAAGTATATAAACATGTCCTGTCGTTAATTTTTACAAGAGCTGCGGCACTAATGTCCTTTGGCAAGACATTGATCTACATTTGCCACACTCCACCCAGGTGAAGTAAATGGGTACCTGGTAGGAATTTATTCCTTGAAACGCAGCGCGCGTAACAGCTGCACTGCTAAAGCCAGGGTAATTATGCTGCATTATTGTAGAGCGCTTAGAGACTTCTGATAAAGTAAGTGTTAGGCGCTATATAAGCAAATATAATTATTATTATTATTAAACTTGCATTTTCAAAACGTAAACTAACCATATTTATTCCATATTAGAAAATAATTAAAAAGTTATAAACGGAAGAGTAGTATCATTCATTTTGATTCGTTTGCTCTTTGGGTAGCTAGAAGAGAGACAAAGGAGAGCAAGGTCAGAAAGGAGGTATAGTATAAGAGATGGAGAAGAGAGTGTGATAATGAGGAGGTGGGGAAAAAGGTCGAGAGTAATGGAGAGAGATAAAGATGGGCGAGGCAGTGAATCAGAGGGAACAAGAGAGAGAGAGAGAGAGAGAGAGAGAGAGAGAGAGAGAAAGAGAGAGAGAAGGGAAGGGAGAGGGGGAGGAGGAGAGGGAGGTGGAGCCGGGCATCATTTACAGAAGCGTATCATGCGTGTATATGCAAACATGAGAACGTACTGGGGAGGAATCCTCCCCCCCCCCCCCCCCCAGACTTTGGGGCAGCGACCTGTGTTGCAGTCCCATTACAAGTTGTTTTTATTCATCATCGCGCCTTCAAATACAATGGAGCTTCCGCCTTTTTTCTGGATACACCACTGGTTCTGTAAAGAATGAATGATGTTCGGAATTGCTTTCTCGTATACCTATTCCATTTGAGACCCCTTCCTTCACATTGTGTATAATCAAGTCAGTCTGAGTTAAAACCTTCTTGACATTCGCATCGAGTCAGCCAACGTTATTTACCGAGAAAAGGAAGATGGAGATAAAAAGTACTGGTAAAGATAGGCACTAGCTAATATTTGATGGAGGGCAAGATAGATGGCAAATTTGCCCCTCCTGACACATTAAGCCAAGTTAAAATACGATGTAGCCATGTTTATAATCTTTACTAGTAGTTAGCAAGACAATTATTTGCAAGTCTGTGATTGTGAGATTTTACAGACACGCTCTCGAAAGACTTTCTTCTTCTGTTTTAAGTCGACTTTTTTGTCGACCCCCCCCCCCCCCCACCTTCGTAACGCAAATTACTGCTCTCAAAATATGGGTTTAATTTGCATTACGGGGGAGGGGGTCACCCAAAAATGGTCAACTATAAAAGAAATGGAAGTGTTTCGAGAGAATGTCTGTATTGTAAGAGCACTAATGATTTTTATTACGAATGAACGATTTACAGTAGCCTGAAATGATGTCCCCCTCCAGAGATCGAGGTCTGGATACTCCATTTTAAATAGGGAGGGGAGGGGGCTCACGTTTGCGAAATATCGTTCGATGTACCATAATTACATTGGTGTAGGACAAGAGTCAGTATGCTATGACGACATAATTATTTACTGACGTAGATCGTAAGGAAAAGTAATTCAATAACCAATATAGAAACCAACCTAAGGCCTATACGCTTCGACCCGCAGTGATGGAGGGAAAGAGTAAATAATAATTGAAATGTCAACTCACCAACACAAATATAAGCTTGTACGCATGAAGGAAGGGGCAAAATCTTTAGGGTTTCGCGCAGTGAAACATGAAAGATGAAATTAGTGAATGAATGCATTAAAATCATGAAAGGCGGGACAGACAAGAGCAAGAAATTAACAGCTTGAAAGTCACCTTCCCGCCATTTCTTCGTAATTTTGGTCATCATTCAGGTCTTGCTCCCCTCTCTTGTGTGGTTACGCCTACATGTCGTATATCAAGTACATGGGGGCGCAGAAGACGCATGCAGCATTTACTTTTGGTTAACTCCCTTAAGATCATTCAAGATTGCCCATGTTTTCGTTTTGTTATCATGTTTAACTTCAACTCGAAGTAACATACGGTGGCGTGACATTCGCTCCTGTCCGGCGACTTTTGCCCTGTGCTATATTTTATCAAAGATAATAATGTAGGCTTATGCAGGCGCGGCGCCTTCTCGATTGCGTTACTATCTGCGGTAATCAAAGTTGTGGTGGTAAATAGCCCATACGCCCGAAAATTTAAGGCTGTGGTTGTATGCTATGCTTGCGTTCACTCTCTGTACGATGTCACACTCAGAAAGGTGCTTCAAAATTATGCAGCGTTTATCACTGACGCAACCCTACGTGTTGTACTGCGGTTGTATTACTATGCTTGCGTTCACTCTCAGTGCGATGTCACACTCAGAAAGGTGCTTCAAATGCAGCGTTTATCATTGACGCAATCCTACGTCAATAAAATACGCCTCGTGTATAATTATTTTGCATGCGCGCATAGCTACCCCAAAGGATGCTTACTGGGTCCCTATACAAATTTGAATATAACATACAGTTATACAAATTACATAAAGTAAACTTAATACATAATCAATTATGGTTAACAATAAGAAAATATGGCAATTAAATTGAAAGATTTTGACATATCAAAATGGGTTTTCAAGTTTCTTTGGAAGAGATTTTAAAAGTCGGGGTTCAGCAGCATCAAGATTAAAGTTCCGTCACCCCATACTCATCTAGGGCTGTTCCGAGTAACAATTTAAAAAAATAGAAATTCAGTTATTGAAGAAAGAAAAAAAAAACCGCTGAGCAATAATTTTTATCGCAGGAGCACGTGTCATAGTACCACGTGTGCATGTTGGCGTGTCGGCTTCTGGCACGACTGCGCCTTCTCGATTTCCCCACCCTGTATCCGCCACTGTGTCCGTTGCTCCTGTTAGCGGAAAAGTGCTATCTCGGTTTGCTCACTGGGACTAGGTAAATACCCAGCGCGCCATCCCACCAATCACCCTTGGAGTTGAGAGTAAATAATCTACTCCATCTTCTCATTCTCCCGCGTGATGCCATCCCGAAGCTCTTCCAATCGGCGCGCCTTTATTCCTGACACGTACACCAGAAATACATCCATTTACTGTATTTGTAAACTACCGTTCCCCGGGGATTACAATTTTCAATACCGCCAAACATGCCACATCGAAGCGACGACAACAGGTTGCCGACATCTCCCCAAACTATAATCAATCCATTATAATGATTTTAATAATGATAATAATAATAAATAGTATTAAACTTCCTCCTCTTTTTCTTCTTTTCCATCTCCTCCTCCTTCTGTTGTCTTATTCTTTTCCTTTTTCTTTTATTACTTCCTCTTCTTCTCCCTCTTCTTCTCCGTCTTCTTCTTCTTCTTCTTCTTCTTCTTCTTCTTCTTCTTTTTCAACTCATACTTGTTTTTCTTTCTTTTTTCTTTTCTTCTTCTGCTTCTCCTTCTTCCTCTTATTTCTCCCTTTCCTTTCCTTTTCAAGATTCTATTCTTGCAGCCGTTCTGTTACTATGTCCATCTCAATGCCCATCCCTCTTTCTTCCTGTTTACGCTCAAACTTGACAACGCCGACATCGGACGGTACATTAGCAAATGAGTATCGGCACGTTAAGCTAACATCCTGATAATGACTAATGTTTTACTTACACTTCATGCTTTGTATTTTCTCCTTCTCGCCCTCGCTTCCTCTCTCTCTCTCTTGTTTTTTCTCTCTCTCTATCTCCTTTTGTCTCTCTCTCTCTCTCTCTCTTTCTTATTTCTCTCTCTTTTTATGGTCCTTTATTCATCTGACTCTTTTATTTGTTGTCATCTTTCTTACACTCTTTCATTTTCTTTCTTTTTTTCCTGTCTGTCCTTTGTACATCCCCCCTCTCTCTCTCTCTCTCTCTCTCTCTCTCCATCTTTTTCTTTCTCGTTATGTCTCTTCCTCCTCCTCCTCCTCCTCCTCCTCCTCCTCCTCCTCCTCCTCCTCCTCCTCCTCCTCCTCCTCCTCTTCCTCTTCCTCTACCTTCTCCTTCCATGTCTTTCCTCTCGTTCTCTACCTTTTCCGACTAACGGTTTAATTACTCCTCTTATAATCTGTTCAAACTTATTTTAGACACCTTGTTTTTATGTCTAACCAAATGTCGCAAACTGTTTCATCTTCATCATCATGATACAGTCTATAACTGAAATAAAGTTCAAGTCGTAGTCTGTATTCTGTTCATAAACATGATGAATATATTATTATGTTTTACTGTAGAATTGTTGTATTGGTATCCTATACTCTGTCGCGTCCAAATGTTTCATAGACATCTGCTTGTAGCGTAAAAACAAATATATTATGTTGGTTTTATTTTTCAAATTAGATGAAAATAATCGATGGCAACAATAATAAATTCCATCTACGTCCCGACCATGGTCATTCATTTGCACTGAGCCCTATATAGTGACGAGTCCGTATTATCATAGACCTGGTAGGTCTATGGTATTATCGACTGGACAGGACAAAATAATGCACTTGTAGTTTCTCAGAAACGCTTTTTGCTATTCTTCAAAATTACCGAAATTCGTTTTATGCCGAGACTCGCCAATATGAATTTAGAAGCGTCGTTCTAAGTCGTTCTAAGTAATATATTTACTAAGAGCTTTGTCGGTCTGGAAAATGAATTATGAATGGTTAAACTAATTATAAGGTCATAGTACTCTAGTTGTGCCTCTCTATCGTCGGCTTATAAAGTAAGCGCTGTTCTATCCCTACGCAACTCCATACAAAACTTCAGCTTTTCATGGTATGAGCAGTGATCTTCGGAATTATCGGAGAAAGAATCGCAAGAAGAAGAAGGGAGAGGAAGAGGAGGAGGAGGAGAAGAAGAAGAAGAAGGGGGACAAAAGAAGAGGAAGAAGGAGAAGAAGAAGAAGAATTAGAAGAAGAAGAAGAAGAAGAAAAAAAAGAAGAAGAAGAAGAAGAAGATGAAGCTTTTATTATCAAAATACCAAATGGCGGTAAAGTCGATGACAACAAACCCACTTCAAACGCAAACTGAATATTGGATAAAAAAAAACAATTTAACAAAGTAATCAAAATGATCAGTAATAAACGAGATTACCAACAAAGTTTTGAATATAAAGAATAAAATCTCGAAGGAAATAAGGATTTGAGCTAATGATTATTAGTGCCCCAGATTCAGCTCCTCCAAAGAAGTATGTTCGGAAGATCGGTTTGTTCCAGGCCCTTCCATCACGCACATTCACCCACAACCGCGCACACCCGCAAGCAACACACCCACCCACAAACCCACACTCTTAACCAGGTCCCCCTATCGTATTATTTTCTTCCCACGTCTTTCTACCTTTCTCACAATTCTATTTCGCCCTCTCAATAATTAACCTTCCTTCCGTGTCTAAATGTTTCGCTCGCATTTCCCCCGCCACTCGATCGCCTCCAGACCCATTTTCATTTCGCCCCCTGCAATTTTCCACCACACCACACTGATTGTCCGAGCAAGCCATGTTGTTTCTAGACGCCCGTTAGTCCAATAAAACGCACTCATTCGATTCCTCACTATTTTTAGAGCCCCATTTTAGAGTTGATTCAATTAAAGGCATTTCTGAGCAAGGACAAAAAACGCAGACAGGGAAAATTGGGGGAGAAAGAGAAGGAAAGGAAAGTCAGAAAGGAAGTAATCAAAAGATTGTTAAAGAGGGAAAAATGGGGAGGAAAGATATTTTTTTTCTCCATCTTGCAGCGAGTGCTAATACATCTTATACATTCCCCGATGTATGCTGGTTTCTCTCTTCTTTTGTTGGCATGCGTTCTTTAGCTAAAGAAGATGAAAAACATGAAATCTGATAACTCAGTGCTTTTTCTTTCCTCTCATACTCATATTTCATTTTCAGGATTTAAAAGAACCTTGTTCAATTCAAACAACATTCTCCATCTCTCTCTCTCTCTCTGTATCTCTCTCTCTCTCTCTTTCTCCCTCTTCCCATCCCTTTCTCTCTCTCTCTCTCTTTCTCTCTATCTCTTTCTCCCTCTCCACACCTCTCTCTCTATCTCTCTCTCTCTCTCTCTCTCCGTATTTCCCTTACTCAGTTACGTTTGTAAGCGTATGTTTGCACGGCGTTAAAATTGTATTCTTGAAAAAACGTCTTACTCGAGAAAATTATGTTTACCAAGTAATTCTGACTACACTTTATGAAGTGTATACAGGATACATGTATTCTGTTATTCTTTTCGCCACGCACGCCCGAGGTCCGTTTCTAAAGTAACAGTCCGATATTCCCTTTTGCTAGCCTCTTCACTTTTCCGCCCAAGTACTCGAAAACTTTCAAAATGAAGATATGGTCCCATCTGGCAAATTAAATGTTTGTTGTCTCCTCTTGATGTGTATACAGTATGAAGTGCAATGCAATTTTCTTTTCTCTAAACAAAAAAGGAAGAAAAAAACAGAGGCGTCCTGTTTCAGAAATGATTCAAAGACTGTACATGCACTTGAAATCACAAACACGGATTTCACAGAATTGGAAACATAACATTCGGTAATCTAAAGTCCATCAAGTAGCATCCATCGAATAAAAAAAAGCTCCGTCTGTGTCTCTTTCTGTCTCTCCGTCTCTTTCTTTCTCCTTTAACTTGCTTTTTTTCATGTGCCCCCTTTTCTTTTGTGTTTTCTATCTTTATCATCCACGTCATCACATGTATGCTTCCTTTTATCACCCCCTCTCTCTCTCTCTCTCTCTCTCTCTCTCTCACCTACACACACACACACACACACACACATACTTCTCCCTCCTCCTCCTCCTTCCAGTTTAGCATCTCATTGAGATACACCATGACACCTCTCTCTAAAGGACACCAAAGGCATATGTAAAGGGCCCCAGTAGAAAATGGTAATTACGGGCAAGTGACCTTTCTAGACAGGTTATACAACACACATTTCGTCACAATGGATTACTTTATAATTGATCCCTGGGTTTTTGTATATCAGCAGTACAGAAAAGCGGCCTTTACAGAAAGCGGCCACTACGACAGGTTTAACTTATATACATTTTCTGGGTTCTACAGGAAAGAAAATCTGGACAAAAAAAAAAATTACAATGATAATCATGCTTATCATTTTATTGATAATATAGTATAAAACAGCATAAACTGTACATGAAATATTTTGAGTAACATAATGTATATGGGAAAAAAACATACATGTTGCTAAGCTTCTTATGGTAAGCACATGAAAACACAATTATTTCGAGGACATTATTGTCAAAGAAAACAATGAACAAACTATAAACGTCAGTAATTAATTACTAGATGAACTAGCAAACTCTATCCAGCACCAAGTCTTCTACAATAGTATACGTAAGATAAGGGAAAATAAAAATACATACATTAAAAAAGGAAACAAATATGATTTAGCAACAAAATGGGAAATAAATATGCTATTTTTTCAAGCCAGTGTAAACATTGTGAGCATGAACAAAAATATTACAAGTACATGTTATGTATGACGAAAATAATGTGAGCTAGAAGTGGAGTATTACTGACAACTTTCAAAAGTGGAATTCAAGCAGGATTTTAGAGGGAAAACTCTGGCTACAATATTAGTGAGAAGTGAGTTCTTCTAAAAACGAGTGTGAATTATTAACCGTTGGAGGAAAGATGGAATAAAATGGGAGTACAAAAAGAGAAGGACAGGAGAGAGAGAGAGAGAGGGAGATAGAAAGATAGATACTAATAGAGAGAGAAAGAAAGAGAGAGAGAGAGAGAGAGAGAGAAAGATAGAGAGAGAGAGGAGGGGAAGAGAGGAGGGGAGAGAAGAATGTGATACTGATTAACAGGAATGTTTTTTAAGATAAGTTCAAGTGAAATTGGAAGAGAGCGAGAGATAAGGACACAAAGAAAGAAGAACTAGTCTGTTCAAGACGGGCTTGATAAACTAGGAGAAAACAAGAATAATGTCATTAAAAATGTACAGGATCAAATTTCCAGGAAAGAACAAAAATAGACCGATTCCAGATGCCTTCCTTGCCAAAACACAATTACACCTAGAAATACCAAGTAGCAGTTTCGGAAATCCTACAACATCAAATTCCCAAAACACTTTTGAGATTCATGCAAAAACGAGTACACCCTACTGACTACAATCTGTGCATTAATAGCTTATTGCAGATAATGGTGATAAAATGCTTTATTCTAGAGTTTCAATCTTGGCTAAATTTAGACTGGAATACTTCCTAGTTTGATATCAATTTTCCCAAATGGGAGTTGAAATCGATCTTCGTATGGCCGCAGTAATTCAAAGTCCTCACTGGGAATGTGTAAACATTGCATGTACATAGAATACCAGGGACAAGATATCCCTTTCACAAAAGATGTCTATGTGCTAACTCTTTCTTGGCAAACTGCCTCTAGCCCAAAACGGTTTCAGGAAAGAGACAAAGTATATAGAAATAATGCATATACAAATATATTATGTCATGATTATAATGTTATTTTTCTAAACAAATAAAAATTTGGAGCATGCACAGACAGAGGCTGTTATGTTTTTGTTTTCTCTTCTGAAAGTCAGTTTCTTAGGATTGTGTTTCTAATTATTTGAAGACGTTTCTTGGCAATTATGTTGTTCTTGAGGAGCAGAACAAACTAAGAAAAAGGAAAATACGGTGATTTTTTCTTCTAATAATGCCCAATAATACACTTAAAATGTACTGAGAAATGAAATAGTAAAGACATAATGTACTGTTGTGTAAAGATTTCATACAGACTGTAATACCATTTTGATAAAATGACAAAATTTCATCTCATTGTAGTACTAGTAAAACTGAACATTTCCATCGCATTATATGCAGTTTGAATACAACCATATATGGGCATATTGTGACCGATGAATAATTTTTAAAGGTACAAGAGGTAAGTAGTAAGTTTGAATACATTATGTGAAAGGTTCACACATTTCGTGGAGGGTTGTTTCATCAATTTGTACCATGTTCCGTTCACACCGGCTTCAACCCAGTGTGAAGTTCAAATCAACATGGAATGCTGCTTCTTTTATATCGTGTTGGAAAAGATATCCTTGTTAATCAAGATTGAATATAGTTAGCTTCCCCCAATACTGTTCATTTAGAGGAAACAAAAAATGGGTACAATATTAATTACTTAAGTGTTTGTATCTTCAGTTCCGAATCGATTCAAGAGACTGGAAAATATTCACTTTTAAAGAGAAGGTTGAGTTCTGGGAAGAGGTGAAAAATAATTATCATCGTTAGTATGCAAGTGTGGAAGAACATCTGACTAAAAGTGTTCCCTGAAAAAGCATGGCTCTTCAAATGCCTTCATATTCTAAATAGGGCATTAACAGCATAAAAGTCGGGACAGATTTTTATGCCACATGATCATGTAGTCCCATATGTACATATTTCTGTGTACAGGGCTTGTAACTTTACCAAGACTTGGCCAAATTTCTAATCATTTTGATGACTCCAGAACCTTGCAGTACACACCAAAACTTATATGCTAGATGACCAACATTTCCTGATCGATTCAACACCGTTTCTTTCACAATACAATCGCATGACCAGAACTCAACTTTATCTTTAAGAGCAATTATGTGCATGGCAGCTGTTCACACATAACTTATGAAAACATCTCAAGGGGAGGCAGTATGTTTGCATTTTCACATGAATTATCTTGGCTTCTACAAAGTGGATTATAATCAATACTGCTGATAAATATCTCTCAAATATTAAATCAAATTTTGTTTGAAATATGGCAATCAACGCTCTCTAGGCAATGAAATATAATGAAATTTATGAACATCATGAAAAGGCATCATAATGCATTTACATGGGGCTACTACTTTTCAGCGAGAAATATGAAAACATTGTCGATATACAACACAAAGTCAAGCATTTTGAACACAATCATAAACATAAATAAATGAAAATAAAACCAACATAAATCACATAGCTGATAATTGCTTTATATAGTTCAATGATTTCTTTGTATTTCTGCATGGTATTTCCAAGAATAAAAAAGCTAGAAAATGTTAAACATAAAGCAGTAAAATGTAAAAACAAAATATAGGTCTATTCCGGCTTCCAACCGTCCTTTCGTGAACTTCTTTACAACAAATATGTGGCATACCATGATACGCAGAGATAGGTTAGCATAAAATGTACAGACTATAAACAAACAAAAAATGATTTTCAAAACTTGTATGCAAGAATCTATCGATGTGTAATAGGAATGGAGGAAACAAAATATTGTGATCTGCTGTACAGTCCTGCATCGTAACAAGAGGAAGCACAGTGGACCTATGTACATGCTTCCAAATTGTGAATTTGCTTATGCTTAATAATGAGAGTCGATACATGACGATCATTTTTTTAACATCATCATCCTAATACCTCTGTCTCACTGCCAGACCGAACCCAAACCGACCCATTCTTGGCTATTCCTGGTAATGTAATTGTTGGTTCGACCCGTTGTCGGTCCGGTTTCGGTCTTGTTGGTGTGAATGAGGGATAATTATCAGCTTTCAGAAACTGTATCCTTAAGATTTTTTTTCACTTCCTGCTTTGATAGATGTAACTTCATCCCAAATACATTACAAGAGCCAGATGCGACATACGTGTAACTGAATGCTATTGTGGATAAACAAACAAATATTAGACAACTACGGCAAGAAATGCATATTTTCCTGACAATTCTTTTTTGTTTAAACTTTCCCTCATGCTGCCAGCAGATTTACAGAAGTGTAGAAACCTGATGGAAAAAAAACCACTTGACTTTGATTTTATTTTAACGACTCTACAATAAATGTCTTAAAGCAAAACAAATTTAGAAAATTGGTAGGAACTGAGCACCATAGATGCAGCAATAATTGATGATTATAAATCCGGTTAGAAAACAAATTGTATGAAAAGGGAAAATGCAGGGGAAAAAATGCAAGACAGATATAGCAATTATCCTATACAATATGGGAGTATTTAGCACTACAAGGGCTACTGAGTACATCATTCAAGATATTTGAAAACTATGACTTTTCATGGTTTGTGCAGACAAAATATTCTTTGATGTAAAGACAAAAAAGCATTTTTGAGCATCTCATGTAAAACAAAAGACAAACATCTATAATGACCACAACGACATGCATTTGACAGTTACAGATTCTGCTTTTAAATCACTTTGCTAGTGATTCTGCCATGAATGATGAAAGGAAGAATTATCCAACATCAGATGAATAATATTGAATCTAAAAATGCAGTCAAGGCACTTTATGGATGTTAAGATTATCTAAAGACGATGAAAAGATAGAACGGAAGCGCAAGTTGAGCAGTGTTGAATGTAAAGAACCCATGCAGACAAGCCGTAGAGGTTTTATTCCTTGTATTCAATGGTAGATGGCGGTAACCTTGGTTACTGAAGATGTTTGCAGGATGCAATTATTGTGAATATTTCAGAGAAATAAAGGAACAAGAATATTTAAGGAGTTAAGGGAAAATTTTGACTGTATTTTAAAAGAATTTTAAAAGAGTTAGTCTGAGAGAGAGCAAGTAGAAACTGATGCACTGGAAATAATCTGTGCGCTTCTTATTTTGAGAAAGTTTTATGCCAATTTCTGATGGTATTATAGGAAAGTGTATATGGTAAGAGCTTCCCATGTTTATTCCTTTAACTTGAAAAAGACAAGAAATGTTCACTTCCATACTGATACATATATATTCCATACAGAAACAGAAAAGTGACTACAACATCCGAGGTGCATTGTGAATAGACTTCACGAAAAACTATTGCTATGACTGCCATACAAAAGTTACTCTGTAGTTTGTCTAACTACTGATGGCCTTGGAAGTGATTTCATTTCTCTTGTTGCAGACGTTACGAGCATCTATTTCAAATTGCATCCCTCTGGTTGTCAATAGGCCTGTCTCCATCGGCTTGAGTTTGCCAAATTTTATAACCCGCTATTTTCAGACTCGGTATATTATCCCGAAGCTCGAAGTCGTATCTTCACCAGACTGATACACCCATCACAAACTAGCTTGGACGGGCACAAATAGCGGGATATTTTGGAAACAAGCCCAAGATTTTCTTGACCAAATATCCCGCTAATTGCAACTGCGGGCTGATGAAAACACAAATTAACTGGTTAGTTTGCAATCGGGATAGTTAAAATAGCGGGTTATTTGGCAAACCAGAGCTGATGAAAACAGGCCTACTGTATGTAAAATCAAAGATTCATATCTAGATCTCCACAGGCAGGATTCATGTTATACCACAAGTAGATTCAACTATATTACACTGAGTTGCAGAAATTTGTGTAACTTACCATAGTAAAAGTAAGTAATCTAATACATTATCTGGCCTTTCATGTAAATTTACTGTAATAATACTAAATATGATAATATTGATCACAAAACACACAAAAAAGGTAAAATGAAATCTTCTCACTTGTGCTATTTGAAGAAAAGAAATCATACTGGTACATAATCTACATCATAAATATGAAATTCATATTGAATTTATACTGCTGTACTATATCTGTAAATAACTTTGCATAGACTTGAACAATGAGTTTGACTAATACATATCTACAATGTATTTATAGTAACTAGATACAAATATTCAATTTAAAGCATTAGCAAGAATACATTGATGGGTTTGGAAAAGGTTGAAACAGGAATGTACCTAATTCTACTTACAAAAAAGGAATTTGAACAAGAGTAAAAAAGGGTAGGAATACAATTGTTAATACAAAAATTCATACTCATATTCTGAATACATTTATTTACAAGCGCATTAAAAAAGATTGGTATTTGTAACGTTTAGTTTGACATACATTTTCACAGAGCTTGATTTGATACAACATACGATTAACCTTCAGTATTGGCACTTAGCATGTACCTGATATTCACAACAGATTTCTTGGGGAAATTTAGGAACGGGGGAAGGGGGACAAGATATCCTCTCAAAGGCTTAGTGGGGGGGGGGGGGGTATGTTGACATATTAGTTATCGAATTGAAAGTTTTGCAAAAGTACATTGTAAGTATTTTGAATCAGTATTGAAGTTTTTATAAAGGCATATTCTAATGTAACATCTTAAAAAGAAAAGTTAGAAGAATTTATCTTATAATGTAACCAAATATATTTCCCATTCTGAAATTTCCTATTGTGAACATATATCTGTTTATTAACTAATTTATTAATTAATTATTATTATTCCATTTCATTCAATTTTATTTTATTCGATCTTATTTATCTATTTTCATTCATTCTCACAGTTTTTACATAATAAAGCTCCTGCAAACCTGTGTTAAGAAAGAAAAAGGGCACCATGGGGGACCAGCGGGTACCACTCACTCGGGCATTATTCAATATAAAGAGGGCGCAAGAAGCTACAAGTAGTGCAGTCCCGCTTTAATATTTTGATAGCACAATCCATGGAATGCAAAAATTTTGCTTTATGTTGTAGACATAATGATTGGGGATTGAGAAGCACATTTGTATTAAAAGAACGTAAAAGTGTTAATAGAACGTTACCCCAATACCAAGCGACAGGAAAATCGAACAGTATAGCAGGACTTTTTTCCCATGACGGCCACATACATGCTGCAACAAGTTCACAAGACGAGATATAGGAACCTGTTTTCCTGAAACACATTCTTATTTACAA
This sequence comes from Strongylocentrotus purpuratus, assembly GCF_000002235.5. NCBI lineage: Eukaryota > Metazoa > Echinodermata > Echinoidea > Camarodonta > Strongylocentrotidae > Strongylocentrotus > Strongylocentrotus purpuratus. The sequence goes on along the minus strand of NW_022145575.1, from coordinate 1,991,160 downwards.
CGTAAAACTATATATCAGGAATGACAAATCAACTGATTGTCTTGACTCAAAAGCAAGATCTCATAGTCGATGGCAGTATGCAGATATACTGTCAATAAAAATAGTACTCGGATAACAGTACTCCTCCAAGTTATTATCATTACAGTACTTTATATTTTATACTTTCCAAGCTGCAGGTACAACATATGGAGTACTGCGAAGAATATCTTTTCAACACTGAGATGTTTATGTTTAATATAGAAGCCTAATTGGCCCTATAGTTTCTACGTAAAAGTGTAGATCTCTACACTTTTTTGACCAATGTATTTTCACAATATGTAGTGAAACCAGCACTCTATAAATCAGAAGCTAAAATGCTGCTTAGTAGACTGATAAACAAGTTAATGTTTAAACCGGAATGTCCATATCATTCAAATCAAATTCACCAAGCAGATCATCTGATGCCCCCATGAAAATGATCTCCTTTGCCATAACACGCAACGTAGGCATTAATGGTTAATAATCTTCAAAGAAAACTGGAAGATGTAAAAAAGCTGGTACGCCGGCCTCTCTGGAAATTTAAGGCAATTTATTGATGGCAGTGAAACTGTTCACTCGTAGCGACATCACGCCGCGACCGTGAAGCAATGGCTCTCTGTCAAGTTCAGGGTTCAGACACGAGCGGCGTCATCATAATCATTATACATCCGCCCTTCGCCCATGTCATTGGGTCGCTGCTGATTTCCTTTCCTTGGCCCGGCCGGAGCCCGCCTTGAATCGTACTGGTATTCATCCATGAGTTGGTCCGAAACCGACTTTGACCTCGGCGGCATGTCCTTGTACTCCAGGTAGTCGGAGGTGGAGTTGGCTCGCCTGGCACGATCCCCACCTGGCCCAGAGGAGGAGGGGTAAGACGTATGGTTGGGAACGGGGCCGTTGGGGTATGAGGTGCGCCTTGGAGCCTGCTGTTGGTGCTCGCCCGTGTAGTTGTTGTGGCGGGAGTAGTTTTGCGTCCTCGCGTAATCGTCCTCGGGTCGACTATTCTCAGACATGGAGTAGTAGTTAGGGTCCTTTCCGCGTGGCCTCCTACTTGGTCTATATGAAATATAAATAAACATAATTAAAGGATGGCTTCATAGAGTTCTTTACAAATCCTAGTGTACCTGGAAGAAAGGTGCGAAGGGACACAATACAACTGTTTCACAAAACTTGTCATCATTGACAAATGACAAGTTTTGTTATAAGCTAGCGAAATCATTGTTTCTGGGCGGTTATCAGCAGATTTGTCACAGATTTTTGTAATTTGTCATTGGAAAAAGGCTCTGTGAAACGGGTCCCAATTGTATATTTCTAGAATAATGCAATCCAAAGTTGTCACTTTTTTCTACATATACACAACACACTTCAAGCTGTTTATTTATATCCATATTGTTAATCAATACTAAAATTTGAAGAAGTTACTGAAAAATTATGTTCGCCCTCTTCTGGCAGGCACATCACAAAATGTCTGTATACCTTATCTTCAGTTATCATTATTAACTGCTACCACGCTAAAGGTACTAGTACAGAGACTGCTGAATACTGCACAAATAATCTGGTTGAAGAGAAAACATGAGCATAAGATGTGTAGGACCTATTTTTCTTTTTAGAACAACAATTTCTGATTTCAAACATAAATCTACAAGATTTCTGCTGTTTTTATGTGGTAGGGAGCTAATCACACACCTTAGAATTAACAATAGAAAAAAAATCATTCAATGATTTTTATTATACCATTAGTTTTTTTATAATAGTCGTTTACCATTACTCACTTGTCTAAGCTACCATATCCATGTCGATCCTCTTGTGGGGCAGTACGATACCTATCTCGTTGATCAGGGTATTTATCATGACGTTCCTCACGCGGAGGCTGACGATCTCTCCTACTGTCCTCCTGCCTTCTACCACCATCTTGGTCATAATACCGATCATCCCTCCTAGCATCAAAGCGATCATCTCGCTCTCCCTCTCTTTCGGGATGCCTTTCATCCTTCCTTCCATCATACCGACTGTCTTTATAGCGGTCGTCTCGTCTGGCATCTTGGCGTTGCTCATCTCGTTTCGGATTCTTACGCTCCGTCGATCTATCGCTGCGAGATGCATACTCTGCTCGTCTTTCGTTTGGCCTCCTTTCCCTTTCCTTCTCATCGCCCTCCCGTTTCTCCTGCTTATCCAAATCAACGTTCTCCTTCCCTTGCGCTCTCGCATCGGCTCTGTTCCTTGCATTTTCAATGCGGTCCGTGCGCTTCAGGCTCCTCCTTCGCTCCTGCTTTGGAGGGTCCGAGGATCGATTGTCCCGGTTTCTATCGTGGCGCCCGTCCCTTGGTTCTTGGGCACCGTGATCCTTCTTCCCATTGTACCTTACATATGGATTCTCTTCCACGTCTCTGTCATTCCTACGTCCGTACCTATCGTCGTAGTTCCGCCCCTGGTCCTGACCGTTCCTCAGGGTGCGGGGATCTGCGTAAGGATCATCAGAGTATCTATTGTTCGATGTCCTATCATCACGTCTGTCCTTGGGTTCTGAATAGATATCGTCTCTTCGCTCTTTCCTCCTGTCCTCAGCTTCCTGAGGGAGCCGTTCGTACCTGTCTCGTTCTGGTACCCTGCTGTTCTGACGCTCTCTTTCTCGTTGCTCTGCCCTGGCGGCTTCTAACCTTTGTGTTTGACTCTGAAATACAGACACACATAACAAAGAAAGAGATGATTACTACAAATCAGAGAATAGGTGTGCACAGAAATTACAAATCTTGTGCTCATATCTTTAAGACTTTTTCTTTTCACCTTCGAAAAGAAAATGACAACAGATGAAAAATCAAGAACAAAATGAGGACAGTGCTATTTGCACGACACGTGATGGTTTTCAGAAGAGGGGAGGACTCGACACTCATTACTCTTTTTGTTTGTGTGTGGGTGGGGGGGGGGCTAAATTTAAAGTCGTTATAGCTGTTCCTCTTCAAATTCTCTCCAGGGAAAAAATTAATATTTATTTTTCGGGGGCTACTTTTCAAGCTTGCCTGCATAAAAATGACATTCTAAAATTTGTTTTGCATTGAACTCTATTCAAATTTATGGGGGCTCTTTTCTGATTTTCGGGGGCTCTTTTGGGCATTTCGGGGGCAAATTTGCCCTGATCCCCCGTGTATTTTTTTCACTGATTCTCTCTTATCTCTTTGTTTGTTATTGAGTTTTGTTACCCTAATATCACATCTATTCTGCTAGAAATTACTTTATTACCAGCCAACATATACTTAACTGATCTCTGAGAAGTGACTAACTTTTGTTTATAAGTGGCCCAAACATTGTGGAGCGGTGTGTGCCGTGCTTTGTAACCGCAAGGAAAAGGCGCTACATCAAATATCTTTTAGATGGATGGATATGAAAAGCCTTTTTGAGTCTGAGAATCAAATACATAATAATAGATGAACACAGACAAAATAACAAATATGACAAAAATGACAATTTTTTTTTGTGAACATACCATCGTCTCTTGATGACTGTTTGGATCAACTCTTGTATAATCGTCCTCATCCTCCTCTCCGTCATCGATGTATTGACCCTGGTTATCAAGATGGCGTTGCTGGTATTGTTGTCTGAGTTGCATCATTTTGTCGGCCTTGCTCAGGGCTTCTTGGTTCTCTTCCTTGATCTTGGCTTCTCTCAGCTTCTGAATTTCCTCTTGGATTCTGTTGGGATAGGTGCAAATCAATTCAGGGGGTTGTTTCAAAAAGCTGTTTGTAAAGTTACACATGACTTTACAAACAACTTGAATATGAAAAGCCAAATGGGATGCTCAATTATTTTTAACTGCATCAACTAAAGTTAAACTGTGCAGATGTAGATTAACATTCTTATTATAACAATCATTTTTAATGCAAAGTATACTTTTTGCCATAATTTAATTGAGGTTATTGGAAATATAGTCACACTTTCTTAAAGGTACATGTAATACAAAGTTTTGGTATGGGGTCGTGAATTTGGTTCAAATGAACATATTGGAAGCATATGCGATCCTACAATATTCACTGATAGTTGTCGCGGTCGAAATCGACTCTAAAGTTATGAAATTGTAAATAATAAACACTTTATGTTGTATAGCTCCCTCTCAAGGTCAAGATATTAATTAAGCTATAAAACAATGTTTCTTGACTAAAATCGACCAATTAGCTTTTCCCGTTCGGAAATTATATACAACTACATATTCAGATATTTTCATGGTCGCAGCTACCATTGTACGGCCGTAGGAGCTATTTGAAATTTATCAAAATTTACCGGGAGCACCGGTAAATTTTTATATTCAATTTTTTTCGAAAGCAGAAGTGTTTTAGGGGCTAACAATTCTAGTGTTTTTAATACATCCACAGGGGTATCCAAATATATTAAAATTGTAAAGAATCACTATCCACCCATTTTTCAAAATTTCCCAAAACTTTGTAATACCTTTAAAACATCAGGAAAAACTTTGGGCATCCTATCTGGCACTTCATATTCAAGTCATTCGGAAAGTCATGCGTAACTTTACGAACAGCTTTATGAAACACCCCCAGGTTTGGTTCAATTTATGACTTCTGATTCACAATGTTAAAATTAAAATGTTTACGTTTCAATGCAATAGACCATTTTCGTAATGTAGTCAAGTTCAATGTAAAGTTCTTTTTTAAATGCCTCGTTACAAATTATTTAATTCACCCGTTACAAATAATTGTACTTCCAAAGTCAGAATGAGAATTGCATACATTAATTGTTTTTCAGGTAGAACAAACATTATGACTCGTCCTACCTAGCAAAACATAATGTATGCAGTTTGCTTCCGACTTTTGAAATGCAGTTATTCATAACAGTGCCATGTCGGGGATCGAACCACGACCTTTGAATTTCAAGTCAAGTGCTTAAACCACCCAACTAACACACTCAATGCTACTTAAAGTTCTTACTTTTCATGTTCCTGTTTGGCCTGTTGTCTGGCTTTCCTCCTCTCGACCTCTTCCTGTTCAAGTCTCTCGGTGGCGGATATTTGACTCTTATTGCTGTCTTTGTCCTTTCCTTTCAGCGCATTCTCGGACCCAATGGATTTGCGGTTCTTCCCAAATCTATGCAACAAAGAAATCAATTTATTGTTCACGATGTTTGGACTTTTCTTTGTTACTTGTACATGTATATGGCAGTATGAATGCACAAAATGAATAAAGAACTTGAAATCACACTTGCATGACTAGGAAATCAAAAGACGTTGAGTAGCTTCTTTCTTTCCTTTTTTTTGTAACATTTAGAACATACATTTGGGAGGGTACTCGTCATAAAAATCTGTTACATAGTATACAAGTTGCCAATACGGCTTGAGCAAGTAAGTGTAGAATTTAGGTCTTGCTTATTCGCATTCAGAATGGATCCACAGGTCAAAACACAATAATCAACAATTGAATTTGATTAGTGATCAGAAAGACCTCGTATAGAACAGAAAACAGGCATTTTGATGTGAATTTTCCATTCAAAGCGTCCGATAAAATGTGTATATCAAGCTCTCCAATTGTTGTGCTAGCATGACAAAGAGATATTTTCATGTTTCTAAAGTCGTGCTCAGGAACGCTCCTGCTTGATTTATAGCGAATTGATGTTGATAAATGATTACTAATCGCTGTTTAGCTTTGCTGCACTCATGTTTCTTTCATCATTAAATCATTTATCTATTCATCCATCTACATTTCCAAAGCAAAGTACAAAAACTAAATATCTTCCTGATAAGAATGTTTTTAAAGCCTGTCTTCACTAGTTTGGCATGGAGGTATTACACCTCCCTGCCTGGTCACTGGCAGGTGGTTATCTCATCAAATCAGCTCTCAATTAACATAAGAAAAAGGGCATCATGGGGGATCAAGGGGTACTGCTTAGGCATTGTTTGCTGTATAGAGGGCGCAAGTAGCTATAAGTAGTACAGTGGGGCTTTAATACTGACCTAAAGAGTCCTTTGAATCCCGTACCAGAGCTCTTTGCTTTGCTCTTATCTTCTTTCTTATCTTTCTTCTTCTTCATACTCCCTGCAGACTGGATACTACCGTCTCCTCCTCCTCCTCCTCCTCCACTGGACCTGGAGATGCCGTATCCTCCGTTCTCCTCCGCCTCCATCACTACGGAAGATCAATTATTAAAGTTGGTAATCAATTTGGGGTAAGGTCCCCATTTTTTCCCCTCAAAAATGATAGAAGTACAGGGCCCTCTTGCTTATAAACGCAACTCTGAAAATCAAACGCAAGTCCTAAAATAAAGAGTTGCGTTTGATTTCAAACGTAACTTTCAAGCGCAACTTTTCCAGATCAAACGCAACTTTATGATAGTTATATGACCAAACGCAAAGTTACAACTTGCAATCAATCGAAACTCAGTGTATGCATTGCACAGTTGCGTTTGATTGCAAGTTGTGTATGATATTTGCGTTTGATCTGAGTTGCGATCAACTGCAACTTGAATTTTATGCAAGAGGCCCTTGGAGGGGCTATGGCTCAGTGGTAGAGCAGTGGTCTCGTAACCAGGTGGTCCTGGGTTTGAAAGCCAAGTAGACTCACTCGTGCTCTTTTTTGGTAAGGCATTACTTCTCAATATCAAGTCCCTCACAGAGGACTTCAAGCAATAGGTCCCCTGGTTGTTTACTTACAAGCATGTTCCAAGCATGTTCATGCTTTCTTAGCAGTCAAGTAAAAGCAATCATCATCAGTTCAACAGATAAATCTAATAACTGATTCAATGGTAGATGTCTTTGTGATTAAAGGAGTTTTCTAATAGCTTAATGCGAAGCAAAATGCTTTAATATTTGATGGATGCAACATTCATCTGGCTCATATGCATACATTACAAGGGAATACTTTTCACCTATTTTCAGATGATTATCAGATCACTGATTGATGAAATGGTTATTTGTACACTGTATACAAAGCTTAACACAGACTGGTATTTTAGGGTCATAGAAAAAATATTGTTAAAAAAAATCAGATATTTGAAATGTTGAGCCTTGTCTAATGAAAAATCGATGCACAGAAGTGGCTATTTAAGCCTATCTGCACTAGTTTGGCCAGGAGGGATTAGACCTCCCTGCGTGGTCACTGACAGGTAGTTATCTTATCAAATCAGCTCTCAATTAAAATACGAAAAAGGGGATCATTAGGGACCAACAAGAACCACTTAGGCATTGTTTGATATAAAGAGGGCGCAAGTAGCTACAAGTAGTGCAGTCACGCTTTAAAGTAACCAAACCTAAATGTCTTCTCTCTTCATCTCCTTCTCCTCACCTGTATACATTGGTGGCATATCTCCATTGGGTGATTGGTCACCATAAGACCTGTCCACCGCTGCTCTGAAGCTGTCGTTACAGACACGACCTCTCCTGACCTTCGCTCGGGGTCGGCCGGGGAAGTCCTCCCTCTGTTGGTGAACGTTGGCGACAGCCACCTGAAGGCTCTCCAGTGAGCTAGACTTTTCCATACCCAATCCGGGTCCCATGGTTTTGGAAGAACCTGGTAATACAAACAGAATAAAGGGATTTACTGTCAGTGATATTAATTGACAGATTATTGTATGGTGATCAGAAAGAATGCAATTCAAACTTAATGATTTTTTTTGTTGATCGATCATTTGATCACTATGTACATGTAGATTTCATACAGTTAATAACTAAATTATTCACACCCTTAATATCAAGTTTTGTAATTTTGTAAGGTTATAAGAAATTGATTTGTTGTAATTTATGTTTCCTGAGAATGTGACATATAAAAGCTTATATCTTTAAGTATTCAACAAAGGTCCTAATTGAACCATTTGGCCTTTATTATTGAGTTATGAAAAATGCAAAAAACATAAAATTTACAAGAGGTATGAATAATTGAGGTGTTAACTGTAAATTAGAAGCTTGATTCATTGATTGACTGATTGATCACTTCACTATGAAAGCAGGCTTAAGAACATACATAAGGGAGAAGTAATTACTTTGTACATTCGTATTAACTCATTAACTGTTGTTATTTTATGTAATGAATCTAACATTCTCATCTTTTGTTCAATTAAATAAATAAAAGTAAAATGAATTGTGCCATAAATTAAAAGAATACTGTAACACTACAAGTTGTAAATTCAGGAAACATAATTGCACATTAAAATGTCAAATAGCATTCCTTATGGTGTTGAGCTACTTGACATGTACTTCAATAAATGGTTAAGAAAAATAAATATAGTAAGTGAGAATGAAATATGGAGATATAACTTCTACCCATTGACATACCCGAGACCAACAACAAAAATCATCTATTAGGGAAGGTTATCATACAAATGATGTGCAATAACTATCCAGTGCATATTGATACAAAAGCTAAATAAAATGCAAGATTACTGTTGCACAACAGACCAGCAAAGACAGAGCCGAACATGAAAGATAATAAAATAATTTAAAGGAATATAATGTATTGCAGAAAAAAATTAATTCATGTGCACGGGTGAAAGAGTAAAATCACACCACACAGAAAGACACTAATACTGCGTAGACAGAGTTTGCTGATGTAGCGCAATAAATAGGAGAAGCTGGAAAAGAATATTGCAGAATATAAATTGAGAATACAAAACAAATGAAATATAATGCACACCACAATAACATGCAAATAGTTCCACAAGACACAAGGTTTTTTAAAGTACTCAAGGATTTCTATTCACAAGCATATCAAAGGATATTTTTGAAGAAAGATTAGCAGAATAGTTATAGCATTCGGTCATGAATAAGAGGTGGAAAGTGGCAATTTGAAAATAAGAAATTCTTCTTGACTGGGGTCTTGAATTATTGTATGAAAAGTAGTATCAAAACTGCAAGGTATTGGGAAATTCAGAGAAAAGAATGATCGACAGTGATGCGATGGCCTAGTGGTAGAGCAGTGGTATCGTAACTGGGAGGTCCCGGGTTCAAAACCAAGTCAATGCGCTAGTGCCCTTTGATATACTCATTACCAAGTCTCTTAGAGATAAGAGTACTTAAAGCTGTCAGTCCCCTGGTTGATTAATTATAAGCACACACATGCTTTCTTAGCAGTCAGGTAAAACAAACCATCAAACCAAACCAAACCATAATGACAGCATACTAGTCACAAGACCAGTATTGCGCCCCAACTGGTTGCTGATTTCATTTTTCTCTCAGTGGGAGGCTTCAAATCCCAATTTTGATATTAATTGTCACATAAATGATTTATGTTTCCAAAATAACTAATGCTATTTTGGATTATACCAAAATGTTGCCATGGTCAGGTCGTAAGTTGAGTTATGGCCTCTACTAGACACTTTTTTCTTCCTCCTAATTAAATGTTATTTATCTACAGGAAAAATGTATTTGCAATCTGACTGTGAAATAAGAATGACATAGAGAAGTGTAGAATTAATTGAATGTAGATAGGTTGAAAGTTGACCATTGCCATTGCATCTACAATGTTAGCATTAATCAATGAAATGCATAGAATATTAATAACCAATCCACCTGAAAAATTGCTCATTTGAATATTTTTTCAAAAGTAAAGATTTCATCAGCCCCACAAGTATAAATAATAACAATATATTGCACATCTGCCATTACAGTGGCAAGATAAACTGTGCAAAATTTCATGTTCTCTCCCTTTTGTAATAAAAGTTTGACCAAAATGTGCTCTTTCAAACATTTTATGAAATGGATATTTCATTTTGTCTGCAAACATTCATGTACACATCATACAAAATTAACATGACACAAGTTTCTATATACTTCAAACACAAATCTTTCATATCGGCAGGTAAAACACTGTCCAGCCATTTCACTGCAAATATCTACCTATTTAAGAAAAAAAGAGTTAACACTACAATCCAACACAATTATATCCCAGACTGTCCCTTTCCACCAAACACACAGAATGACTACAGAAATGAAAGATGAGAGGAAATAAAGTAATCTGATTAGTGCACTGCATTTTTTTTTTTTGAAGAATGCAAAAGAAAATGATTTGAAGCATGGAAAACAAAGCAAAAAGAGTCCCTCCGGTTGGAATAGGTGTGTTTTCTTTTTAACACAGGAGGGCGCTACTTACTCTCTTCAACCCGGCTAGTACTAGGTTTAGAGTCGAGGAGGGAATCCATTGAGCTCGATCGGAGCAGACTACTCGTACTCGCGGCGACATCTGTGTAAAGACGAGGGGTGTGGGGAGGGCATGCTCAGTAAGTGTATTTTTCTTCAATTTTTAAGTTAGTGAAATCTTTTCTCACTTTAAATTAATACCCTGAAGTAAATTGTTGTGAATATTCACCTCATGAATTGGTAATTTATGGTAATAACAAATAAGTATAAATCTGATTTCCACAACCAAAATAGGTTTACAATTTGAAATGAAGTTACAATTAATGAATTTGAACAATTAATCAAAAATTCATAATATCAACAAAGTATCTGTATATCTACCATACAAAGATCTATGGGGCATATGACATTTACAATAAATAAATAAATAAATAAATAAACACGCTAATAATTAGATATTAGACTAGAAAGGACCCCATTTCTAGTTTTTTCAATTACATGATAAACAAGGGGGCTCACAGACAAAACATAAATATGTAAATATTCAAAATTACGATTGGCATATCAAAGGGAAAGATCACATTGGCTTCATCTACATGTACACCGAGAGAAGAATGCTGAATATATAGACAAACATGGATAATGATGATGAATAACTCAAAAATAAGGTTTACAAGTACACTTTAAATCTGATATCAAAGGCTTAAACAAAAACACCATGCTAAAAGCTAAAAACATAAGAAGTTTTTTAACAAACAGTGTATATGCAATAAGATAAGTGTGCAGCTTGCAAGTATTGTGTCGGGATAAAAACAGTTTACATAAATATACAAATCTTTAAATGTTAACACAACTCAAGAATTAAAATAGAGAGCTTTTGCATTTCACTCAACTGCAAAGCTTACAGCTATGATGAAGGGCAAACAAAGCAATGCCAATAATTATTTTTAACACCCCAAAGTAAAGCAATCGTAGCAAATTTGTCTTACAAAAACATTTGAGTGACTAAAATAAAAATTATTTTCTTGCATGTTTGAAAGATTATACCAAAACCTGAACGATGTCCTCTTTTGTCTTACACCTGAACCTCTCAAACCATGACATCAAGACAAAATATGTGGAATTTAGTACCCTTTTTGAGATAAAAGTGTAATTTCCTTTTTGTTCTTCATGTTTCTGTTCTTTATTCATTTACTACTGAATAATGTTACAGTGAGAAAAGATCCTAAACAAAATCTTCAATTTTATCCAAAAAAATTCTCTGTTAGCATATACCGTTTGTGTAATAACTATGTATGTGTAATAACTATTAGCTATTCAGAAAGCTGGTTTCATACTCCAAACATTGATATATATTGATCCCCATATACACGTTTTTTGGTCGAGAAATGTTGATTAAAATGATCTTGTCTGTTCGCCACATAAATACGGCATCACTAAGCAAGAGTTGATAGCACCAGATAAACCTTTTCAGTTGCTGTGTTGACTCCAATAATATCTAATATCTTCTCACCTTTTTGTGCTGAGGTTGTTGGTTTATTTGGTGTCTCGCCTTTTGTTTTCTTATACCAAGCCATCTGAAAGGAATAAAACAACGAACAAACTTTATATTATGAGAGATGCTCTGTGGAAGAATGAGAGAGAGGGAGGGAAGGAGGGAAAGAGAGAGGAGGGTATGAGTGAGAGGGGGGGGGGGGGAGAGAGGGGAAGAGAGGGGGAGCGGTGGAGAAGATAGAGAGGGAGAAAGGGAACGGAGAGGGATATAGGAAGGAGGGAAAGAGAGAGGAGGGTATGAGAGAGAGGGGAAGAGAGGGAGAGCAGCAGGTAAGATAGAGAAGGAGAATGGGAATGGAGAGGAATATAAGAGGGAGAGAAGGATGGAAAGAGAGAGGTGGGTATGAGAGAGAGAGAGAGGGGGAAAACGGAGGAGCACGCACCAGCAAGTCTTGAGTACAGAGGTGTATTGTATAAACAAAATCAGCATGTGGCACTTGCTTTGACAGTGATTGATTACACATTGCATTCAACTTTTGTGATGTGAACTCGGTGCTTTTTCTTTGGAACTGTTCTGGGAATTCAATTGACTTGGGCAATTCTTCGACTTCAAAAATCGACTAATACATAGAATTAACACGGGTAAGGGAGAAAAATTTGGACTTTTTATTACCATTGACTTAAGAGGTATTCTTACACATGCGACCATGACTTGGGCGAGGTTGACTGTACATGTATGTTTAAATTATTTACCTGTTTAGCATCCAATGAGCCCCCTTGACGCCTCTCTGAAAAGCTGGCCCTGGCATAGTTGTCTCTAGCAAAATTGTCAGGATCTGGTAATGGACTCAGCTCCCTGCAATGATAAAGAGAGAGAGAGAGAGAGCAGAGCATTAGAGATTTACTTTGATATGACTATGATTTCAAGACTGTGTGGGTTGATTTACAAACTTTCAGATAACGTTTATATCAGCTCTTACACAGTAAGAACTGCATGTTAGACCATCTGTAGGGGAAAAAACACCCGATTAGGCAGACAACTTCTGATTATTCCCTTAAACATAGTTTATCATTGAAACAAATAAAAAAAGGTACATGAAGAAAACTTGCCTAATAACACAATTTTCTTGTTTCTACTGAGTGGTCTTTCAACATACAATAAAGTCATTTATATAGCGCTCTTACAAATTTGTTTCACAGCGCTTTACATAAAAATTATCGAAAAAGTTGTTGATCATGGTCAAAGAGGAGAGTTTTGAGACATTTTCAGAAGACATCCAGCAAAGGTGATAATCAAATGAAATGTGGAAGCTCATTCCAGAGTCGAGGAGCACATGCATGGAAAGCAACATAGGTTTTAATGTATTTATCTCAACCAACCAACCAACCAACTTGAATAATGCTCTAAAGGTACACACTTGAGAAATACAGAACTTTCATCCCAAAGTCATATTTAATCAAGCGGCAATTGGAACTTACCCATCTTTAGCACCGTTTTCCCAGTCCAGGAGCCATTGAGGGGGTGAGGGCGCCCTAGCGGAAGGTGAGCTGTGGATGGACAGGTGCATCGGTGGTGGGCTAGCATCAGCCTGCATCGCTGTCTCCGCTGAACCCGATGATGACGGAAGCGTCTGTCCACTCGAAGACTTCCTTGCTCCTCTACTGTAGATAGGCTCTCCATCGCTGCCAGGATAGGTGACCTTGGCCCCCTGGTGCCTCGGCGACGTCGCATGATGCGGTTCCACCGACGCCTGCACCACGATCTCGTTCCCACGATGCATGCCGCCGCCGTTCATGGTCCGGGAGCTGAGGACTCCGTCTGAGAGGCTGTTCGGCATCCCGAAGTTGCCATCCTTCTGAGGGAGTGGGGACAAGAGGCCGCTGTCCACGTTGCGATCCGTCGCGGGACTCGTAGCACCCTTGTTGAGGTTGTTGGTGTGGAAGGTGGGTTCCTGCTGGTCGAGTCGCCGGGCGATCACCAGGGAGATGGTGGAGCGGGGTGACTTCTCGTGTGACATCGCGAGGCGAAGCGTCTCCATGGCTTCACTGTTAGACATGTTGGCCAGGGAGGTATCGTTGATGCACAGAAGTTGGTCGTTTGGGCGTAGACGACAATCCTACAAGCAAACAACAACATGTTTAATATCAAATACATCTTGACACTGCCACTGCACATACATCATATCACTTCACTTCCTCAAACAGGACATCTTGTGTATTGTCTTACACAGGAAACTTTTGCAGCAAAAAAGCACTGTAGTTGTGGAACTACATGTAGCTACCTACTGCTGTGCAGACGGCCTCATCTGTTGACCAGTTCAAGAAACTACTTCAGTCACATCTACATGTATTCTGCAAAGACTGCAAGAAATTACTTTATTACCAGCCTAAATATACTTTATACTTGACTGATCTCTGAGAAGTCTAACTTTTGTTTTTAAGTGGCCCAAACATTGTGGAGCGTGTGTGCAGCGCTTTGTAACTGCAAGGAAAAGGCGTTATATCAAATATCTTTTGGGTTGGACTGGATTGGATAGTTGACATGACAATTATCTTGAAAACAGAAGCGTATTAGAAAATAGCTAACAAGCTCTAAAGTAATGTATTTCCTTAAATTTCATACATCTATTATTTTGACATCTGAATGTGTTAGGTCCTACATGTATATGCAAAAAATGCCTCTTTGAAAAAGAATGATAAAATTCATACAGATGTTGATGATTCACAATTCTATTCATCTCCAATATCTTCATGAAGAAAGCAAAATTGGATTGCCAAAACATGCAAGGACGTTACTGTTCTATGCTCTACCAAAACACATCAGTATTTCCACAACCTGCCTATAGTCTGTTTTGAAAAGTTTGGAATGAAAATTACAGAACAGAGAGAAAACCTGACTACTTGAAAGTTGAGAGTACCTTAGACGCTGCTCCACCATGGATGACAGACTTGATGAAGATTCCTAGATCTTTACTGCTATGATCCTCTGTAGCTCCGCTGGTCTTGCCCTTGACGCTGACCCCTAACCCCGCTGACCCTGTGTCATTCAGGGGAATGTCAAAGGTCATCACTGCTCGGTTCTGGGGAGAGGTGACCGGGTCTTCCACAGGAGCAGTATCCTCAGGCTGCTTAAAGATCGAATCAGGGATATATTCATATAAATTGGATTCTCATCATTTCATGTTGATTAGATTTTTCTTCAACTGTTATCTGGTTTGCGGACCACTTAAAAGATTGTATGGAAAACAGGTATCCAATTTGACAGCTTCTGCTCTTGTGAAATTGAACTTCATGAACTGAGAACTATAAACATCAGTATACTTTTACAAACTTAGCTATTTAAAATTGGTAAAGAAAGAAAACGACTGAGAAGAAAGTATTAAAATCCTTCTGTTTTGTCCCATCAATATAGGCAGGGCAGTATGGATAGCAAAAGTCAATGTTACAGATAGTATTTCTTTATCATCTCATCATCAACCTCAATCCTTCTCCTCTTTCTCATTACTATAATTCTTATGATTATGTCTCAAAGGATTTGAATAGAACAATTTTTTCACTTCTTCATACTCGTGTTAAAGTTGCTCAAGCGTCAGTATATAGAGGGCAGCACACGGACGTACGCACGGGAACGTAATACCCATTGGCTCAGTGTTATGTAGTGATCGCCAAGTTGCCTACTGCACAAACGAGGCACACGACTACATACAGACGCATGAATATATTTAACTGCTCAAAATTCAGAGTTATCAGTAACTGAAAATGCTTGCCCTTGCTGTACCCAAAGGGATATACTGACCAGCTGTCTTGGGACCATCTTGACCGGTGAGTCCTGTCTGGACACTACAAGGTTGACCACACCTCCTAGCTTCACACTACGCAGGATGGACACTGCTTCACTCTGGCTCTTACCGGTCATCTCGATACCATTCACCTGAAAGCAGATATTGAAACAACAGAAATTAATAAATTAAATACAGAAAAAGTCACTAAATCACAACAAATGCTTGATTTTATCACAACATATTGCATTATAAATGTAATCTGAACAAAGTGAATTGAATTTCAGAATATGACTTTAGATTCTTGTTTCAAAAATGTATTCACATCCCAGTATAATAAAACTTTTTTCATGCATGTTAAAGATGTTCATACGTAGGTATAAAAGGCCTTCATGAAGTAGGCAACTTGGCGATCACTACATAACACAGAGCCAACGGGTATTACGCTCATGTGAGTACGTACGTGTGATGCCCTCTATATACCCAGGAATGAGCACTTTAACAACAAGAATTTTATATCTTGACTGGGCATACCTAAAGGGCAATCCAACCCTTGCAAGAATTTCATTTGTATGAAAGCAGATAAATAAGATAAACAGAATGGGAATTTTAATAAATCAGACCAATATTAACAAGTTATGAATGTTTCAAAAAAAATTGAGATCACTAAGTCTATGCAAATCTCAAATTGGCAGTTTGGTCAGTGTAACGTCACAAAATAACTCTCCTGTTTTTCGTTTTTTCTCCTACTACTCAAAATATATTATAGATAGCATATTATTATAGGTCCTCTAAAGAGGAAAGACCCTCCTGTGTCATAAATTTTTGTATATTTGTTGTTGTTGATATTTTGTGTATTGGAACAAGTTGTTTGCCGCTACATTACAGAGACATTGCGGATTAAGCCAATTTGAAGAGCCCATGTAAAGTGATTACAATTTCCATAAATTCACACCTTTCACCTGTCTACTTCTCTGATTATTCTGCTTTCATCTAGAGTAGTAGATTTCTTTTTAAAGATTACATGAACCTTACTCAAAACTTAACAAAGTATGCGGTCAGCCGGTGACAATGGCAAAACTTACACAAATCAGATTTCTAAGCACACTCGGCAACACTACAAACAAATTTGTGGATTCAACTTTCCTTCAACCTGGTGTCGTGGCCGAGTGTCGCGATTGGAGTTCCGCCGTGGCACTAATGTCCTTTGGCAAGATAGTAATCTTCATTTGCCACACTCAACCCAGGTGAGGTAAATGGGTACCTGGTAGGATCATTCCTTGAAATGCGATGTGGGCTTATAACGGCTGCCGGAGCTAAAGCTAGGGTATTAATTTCCAAATCTCTTTGGAAGCGCATAGAGACTTTATATCATGATGTGTTATGCGCTATACAAGAACGTACTATTATCATGATAAAGACAAATAAATGTATCTTTCTATTACCTCCATCACCCTGTCTCCAGGTTTGAGCCTGCCATCACATATAGCAGCTCCTTTAGGCAGGATGTTCTTGATGAAGATGGGGTTCTTTCCACCGGTGGGGTTGTCCCGAGATGTCACACTGAAGCCTAACCCTTGAGGACCTAGCGAAACAAATATCATGGTCAAATGGAATCAACAACACAGCACAAATAAATATAAGCCTGTGAACTTCATCCTGCTTCTTGTAGATAATGGTATTTATTCAATAATCATCTTTTGTATTATTTTTTTGTTTCAGGAGTATACAGACAGCATAGTTCAACTAAAGGGGAAGAACAAAAGATACTGAGTGTCATACAGGATGAGGAAAATGGGAAAAACAAGAACTAAAAAAAGAAAAGAAAAAAATGCCTATTAAGTTTTTAATATTCCTAGCAAAAAATATCATGTGAATTCTGTTACCTTTCATGAGTTGAATATAAAGCTTGCGACCGATTCTCCTGGTGCTCATGGGTGCTATAAGCTTGGCGTTGGGGCTCTTAGGGTCTGTGGGGGATGAGAGTGCCGTGGTAGGAGATCGCACTGGGATGACTGGAGGGACTTTCCCATCTGGGGACTTTGGTGGAATGGTGATGTGAAGATGGCCGTTTTCTCTCGGTGTTGTGCCGCCAACAGCAGCCTCCGAGCTGAAGAACGTGTCTCGTTGTAGGGTCAGCTTGACAGTGGGGTTGCGCATCGCATCTCGCAGCATCTCTTGTGCTCTGTATAGAGTTGGACAATAATGAATTCAAATATGATGCCCATATTGATATCATCGGTCACAGCAATGTGAAAGATTCTCAAATATGAAATATGAAACAAGTGTTAACACTGCTGCTTTTGAATAACCTCAGGGTTACTTGTCAAAATAATTCTAAGATATCCAGGAATAGTCAGACCAATTCTAAATTCAAATGAGTCATTGGTTAATAAATAACACCCCTTGGCCTTTTCCAGATTGTCTCAAATTAACTTGGCTCATTCTGAGAAGGTATAAGTATTTGATTAAAGAGGAAGTCACACCTAATACTAAGTTGTTTTTAATACAAGCAGAACAATGAGAGGAACGGGTCAAAGAAACCTTGAGCGTGGATTTCCGAGAACGGATACAAAATAAGAAAGTTATGAAATGTTGCAGGTGCGATCAATCATACACATATTGGCAACTCTGTGACGTATCTTGCGAGGTCCCCTCCCAATTGCCTTTAAGAAAATTTTCAATCAAATTGGGGAGGAGCTCACAAGATACATCACAGTGCTGCCAATTTGTGTTTCACTGATGACAACTTCAAAAATTCATAACATTTTTTTAAAATCGGATATTGCTCAAACTATCACTATTTAGATTATCTCATTTTTCTACTTTTATTAAAACCAACTTAATATCACAGTAGACTTCCCCTTTAGGATTATGATTAGAATGAATCAATTTGTACTCACCGATTGAACGAGTGTAGTGATATATCACTGCCATTGATCTGTACAATGTAATCACCGGGTCTGAGACGACCATCACGGGCAGCCCTACCACCAGCCTCAATGCTGTGTACCACTATACCAAACGCACTTGGGAGGAGAAAAGAAAACAGAGAAATATAAAGAAATATGAGACAAAATGCCAAGATAATTATATATTGAGAGAGGTGCAGAAAAATATGGTGATTGAATAAAGTGATATACTGTATCACTCCCACTTATCTGTACAATGTAGTCACCTGGGGCCAGTTTCACGAAACCGTCATAAGTCTAAGTTCATGGACATCCCAGCAAAGTGTGTTAGATCTATGACACATGTTTCAATGGGATGCCTAAGGAGTTAGACTTGTGACCATTTCGAGGAACTACCCTAGGGTTTTTTAATACCAAACTGACTGTATGGAGAAAATTAGTCCTTGCCTGTTGGTAGAGAGTTTAATGATTAATTCAATGGCTGCCGTGATGTGGGCTGTGCCAATTGGTGACTGTTTGAGATATGAGTACTTCTGGCAGATTAAATATTTATAAAAAATTAATGATAATTAGGGCTTATTGCAACAAGAGGATTTCTAGTAGTATACAATATTATTGATATTCATTATTAAAGAGCCTTTTCAAACTTTATATTAACACATTTACAAGTATCTTCAATTAGAACGACACAAATAATGCTCACGTTTTCCAGTGGTAGTAAATTTCTCTTTCTACATGTCTATCATTCAAAATGCCTTGAAAATGTTTTGGGGTACAGGTATAACATGCTTTAGATGTACCAACTAATAATATTATGATTACCTTCCATCTTCTTGCTCTATCTTGCTGATGATATGAACACCGAGTGGTGTCCCATCATTTGTAAGTACAATACTGTCTGTCTCTGCATCTTGGTCGCCTTCTATCATAACATCGGGACCTCTCTCGGAACCTCCCTGCAAAATTAAACATGACAATCGTTAAAGGGCCACCCTTGAAATAACTAGTGGTATGGAAGCAGAAAATTAAGAGAAATAGAGTAACAAAAGTTTGAAATAAATCAGGCCAATGATGGGGGAATTGTGAATATTTGAAATGTGAGATCACTAAATCCATGCGAATCTCAAATTGGTCAGTGGATTGTGACGCAGTCATGGGACAACTCTCCTGTCGAGTACAAAAATAAATTTCTATTATTCTTGTTAGTGCCTTCTGGATAGCATATTATTGTAGGTCCTCTAAAAAGAAAAGACCCACATGAATCTAACATTTTGAAGTAAAAAAAAAAGGTTTTAATCATTTTGTGTGTACAACATACTGTAAGGGAAAGTAGTCTGGCACTTCTCACAATGACATTACATATTCAGACAATTTAAAGTGCCATACGTAGAGTGATTAAAACTTGCAAAAATTCACAACTTTCTTATATTTGGGCCAGTTTCATTCAAACTTTCCACAGTCAGCTTCTTTGATTTTTCTGCTTTCATTTTTTAATAATAGAGAAGTTTGCCACCAAGATAGGATTTCCCTTTTAAAGCCCCACTGCACTATTTATAGCTACTTGCGCCCTCTATAAAGCAAGCAATGCCAAATCGGTGACCATTGGTCCCCATGATCCTCTTTTTCTTATGTTAATTGACAGCTGATTTGATGAGATAACCACCTGTCAGTGACCATGGAGGGAGATCTAATCCCTCCTGGCCAAACTAGTGTGATGGGGCTTTAAGACTACTCACTTGACTCTCCGCCTTCTGCTGCGCATCGGTCCACTTGTTCATGCTTGGATGAGCGCTGGAGAGCGACTGACGGGCAGATCCAGCGGAGTCACGACCAAAACGTGAGAAGGCACTATTGAGCAGCTCATCGCGACTTCCCCGACGAGACCGTGGCTTGTCGCTAGAAGACGTCTGTAAAAAAAAAAGAATCCAGAAAAATATATGAGAATAATTCATTGCTACTTTATACAGTATCGAGGCTTGTTCTCACTTTGATGTACATTTCTGAAATTTAGCCCTTATAATATATTCAACTGCTCATTCTAAGCAGGTATCAAAGAATCAGTAAAAAAAATAGATGTGACAAATTGTTTCCGAGCCCACTTTTGGACAAGTAGACAACCACATTAAAAAACCAAACTCTAATGATAAAACATTAAAGTTGGAAATTTATTGGCTTCATATGTACAGTACATGTGGGGAGGGGGGATATAGATTTTTCAGTTGTAAAATGTATCCCATCGAGTATCCGGCTTCCTTTGTCATCCATACAAAAACAATCATACTCTCAGTATCACTTGCAAAGACATGAGGGTATTTACCTAAAATGGAATATATTTCATTCCTTCCTTTTTTTTAAGGAGGCTGTTAAGAGAAAAAAATTCCTCTATATTATAAAGTGCTTAAAGCATTTTCTAATATGATGTATGCGTTATTCACAAGATTAAAGTGATTTCAATATTCATGTAGATGCATGGTGTAGAGAAGGTTCGAGGATGTGCCATGAAGATGAATATCATAAATAATCTTTTTTTATATCATGTTTGTTATGTAAACAATATACACCCAATATTCTTGATACCTTTCCTTTTCTATATCAATTTCCCTACAATTTTTCTGTTGTTATTTTGAGAAATTCTCACGATTTTAATGTCCTTCCCTTTCCCCTGCTCCAGCTACTTTAACACGATCGCATCTCCCTTTCCCCCCTCCCTCACGAACCAGCTAGCAAACAAACAATCAGCCAAAGTACATGCTCTAGCCTGGAGTTAGTTTAGAAATTAATATTTCAAGGCTTATCTCATCTCATTATCTCAATGGAAGACAGCTTTAATAGTCACAGAGCCAAGAGATGCGGGCGGCGGCTGGGCCCAGGCATTTTAAAGGGATGGTCACAGACCGCTGAACTGTGCATGCGACTCATCATGGTTGTCACAGCTTGATGTTAAAGATAAAGACCAGTTATGGTCATGCGATTGCATTGTGAAAGAAACGTCGTGGAATCGATCAGAAAAGGTTGATCATCTAGCATATAACTATTGGTGTGTATTGCAAGGTTCTGGAATCATCAAAATGATCGTTACAAGCACTGTACACAGAAAGATGTATATGGGACTACACACACATGCGCGACACATGCGTTTATCTCTCACACACCAATAGATAAACTAATTTACCAAATATATCAATTAGTAGGCGGTTTCCTGGCAAATTTTTCATCATCATGCATTAGTCAAAACATACTCTTTCACATGATTGGTAATAAGAGCTTCCATTTCATTTTTTGAAATTGGGGCGTTTCCAATACTGGTCTTTACCTTTAAAGGGGCAGTGACAGAGCTGCTTGTTTGCGCTGTGGCCGTGCCTGATGATAAGCACAGACGCAGAGCTGTGCACTGTGTCTGGGCCTTATGCTTTTAGACAGCAATGGTCATAGAGCTACAAGAAGTCCTGTGTTTTTAAAGGGAAAGTCACAGAGCTACGAGATTAAAGCCAGGTCAAATACTTTAAAAGGAAACTTTGCAGAGCTGTGCAGTGCTGGACTTGATGTTTTAAAGGGACAGTCACACTGTGACTCATAAGAATGATGAGATCTAGCATTTTAAAGCATTTCAAAGGGCTTTAATACTTTGAATCATCGGGCCATCGCATCTGGTCAAGTGGTCGCCTTACCAAATCTTTTGAGAAAACAAGCCCCTTCATTCACGAAACATCACAGATAATGTTTTTGAAATAAACACCTCTCATCTACAAATGGTCTGGTCCAATATACCTGACACTTCGTGAAAACACAACTTCAAATCTACGTCCTTAACATGCATCTTCACATGATCTTCCGCTTTTGCTTCACGAAAGGTCATGTAACGTGGCCAGACCGGAAAGGATGACCCGATGAGGATGGTCATCGATCACTGAACTGCGCATACATCGGCTCATCGTACCCTGACCGTCATGCAGCATCGAATGTCCAAGATGCAGCTGCATGTATGGCCAAGGATTTAATCAAACTGAGCTTTGCAATGTGGTGTTCAACAACAATCATCTAAAACATATTACTCAAGAATTTCTGCCCAATCTACCGACATATAAACATACTCTATATATGTTTAGGCTTGCTATTGTTATTAAGAAGATGCTACAGTCTGGCTTTCCCCATGTATTAGAAATTGGCTGTTCGTACCATATACATGTACATGTAGCTTCTAAATAAATATATGCCGTTAAAGTCTTCACGTCATCAAAGAGAAAAACAGGTTGAGTCCTTGTTAAATAAAATGAAGTACTAATTGGTGAGCTTCCTCGCTCTTTTTTTAAATTCCTACATGGGAGAATATTTGAAGTACATGTAGCAATGACCAATGAAAATTACAAGGATTCTTTTGATAGATCTTGCAAACAATATGTTACATTTTGAGTTAAGGCAGGGACTTGAACCATGAACCATTTGTTCCACAGACCTGAAACTTCACCACTAGACCATGGCACCTCTGAGAGATGATACCTAAAAGGATTCTTCTGATAGATCTTGCACAACAAAAAAGATGTAACATTTGGAGCTATTGAGTCAGGGACTTGAACCGTGAACCATTTGATCCACAGCCCTGAGACGTCACCACTAGACCATGGGACCTCTGAGAAATGAAACCTAAAAGGATTCTACTGATAGATCTTGCACCAACAAAAAGATGTTACATTTGGAGCTATTGAGTCAGGGACTTGAACCATGAATCATTTGATCCACAGACCTATTCAGACTTCACCACTAGACCATGGGACGTCTGAGAAATGAAACCTTAAAGGTTTCTTCTGATAGATCTTGCAACAACAGAAAGATGTTACATTTGGAGCTAAGGCAGGGATTTGATCCATGAACCATTTGATCCACAGCCCAGAGACTATACCATCGCACCTCTGAGAAATGAAACCTGAAAGGATTCTTCTGATAGATCTTGCAACAACAAAATATATGTTACATTTGGAGCTAAGGCAGGGACTTGATCCATGAACCATTTGATCCACAGCCCAGAGACTATACCATCGCACCTCTGAGAAATGAAACCTGAAAGGATTCTACTGATAGATCTTGCAACAACAAAAAAGATGTTACATTTGGAGCTAAGGCAGGGACTTGAACCGTGGACCAATTGATCTACAGCCTTCTCCACTAGACCATAAATTACTGGTGAGTGCAGCCAGTGTGATATGCCCCTTTAAAGCAATTTTCATCAATAAAAACACTGCCCATAACCACATAATTGAAGTCATCATCATATGAAGCTAGCTCTGCAAATTGCCCTTCTCGACTGCTGCTGGGGCGATTCGCACCCATCAACACGATCCGACCACTGCCGAATGTTGTCATACACTTCATGCACAAATTACCTACCACTAGGCACACAATATTGCTCCATGATGATGAAGATTTCAATGTCTGCTCAGTCAGTGTCTATATGCATTATGTGCATCTATGCATGCCAATATGATTCTGAATGATGTGCACCTTCAGATTGCTCTTTATGAATCGTCATAGTTATCTGGCATTCGTATTTAGGAACATATTGCTTACAGTATGTGTTATATTTTTCAACATTATATGCCTTCTTGTATATATATATATATATATATATATGCAGGTTGTTTTCCATTGCAGCTCATAGTGTTCCAATACCATTACGTCTAATTTTACAATATTTTATTTATAAAAGCAAATATACATGTACATGTATATTTATTAAAATAGTCCCAGCATATGACTTCATTCCAGTAGAGTAATGTTGCTACACCCTACTTTATTGTTGTCAAGCATATTTACGCACCATTTTATCTGATTTGTAACTGAATTACATTAATATTGAAATTCAGACAAAACAATAAATAAATCCCTAATACCAAATATACATACCGGTACATGTAGCATATTCCAGAACCTAATCTATCATATTTCACCCTACAAGTTTCTACCACATTCCTCTCAAATTTCCATCTTCTTTATTGATATCAAGCATATTTACGCACCATTTTATCTGATTTGTAACTAAAATACATCAATGTTGAAATTCAGACAAAACAATAAATAAATCCATAATTCCAGAACCTAATCTATCATGTTTCACCCTACATGTTTCAACCATATTCCTCTCAACTTTTCCAACATCCACCCCCCCCCCCTCCCCATCTCACCCCACCCTCCCTTAATCCTTTTTTTGCACTTGACCTCTTTCCCTATCACCCTGACCTCTCACCCTCCTCCTCCTTTCACCTCAATGGTACAACAATCAGCCCCTCCCCATAAAAACACAAATGTAATTCACATATATCATAATTTAATGTACACGTAACGTACATTGGATAACCTTTCCCTTCATTGCAGCTGGAAATCCTCCCCTTCACTGTCATGTTCAATTTTGAACACCACCTATCTCTGACGTAGTTTTCAAGCACAAACCCTTTACAGCTATAAATATAGTGTGTCAACAAGCTATGTGTAGGATTGAACGTTTGACTACAGCTATACAGGCCCAGTACTGTGACCATTCATGACAACATCAATAGTATTAGTGGGCTGATTTACGCTTGGGTCAAGTAATTAAGGTATTTGTGTTTATGTCCCAATTAGCTGCACAGACTACAGTCCATGCAATGAATTTGTGTCTCGTCAAGCGTAGCACGGTTTGCCAGCGGACTGAGTGAGTTAGCTCTTCCCCATTTAAAGAGATAGTTCAGCTTCACTCAAGCTATCAAAATTAATGAAATTAAATATATATGTAGGGTATCTGTGATGGTAACAAATAAACTATTTTTTCTTTTTTATTTATGAAGTTGCTAATCCCTCAAGGTATTACCAGTAATCTGCGGGAAGACAGACTAAAAAATAAATCCAAAGTATTTGAGTGAAGGGGCTGGCAATATCTCATAGTAATAGTTGATTCTGCATTGCCCACTTTTGACTTGAACTGCATGAAAGAAACATGATGTAGCACCTTCATTCTTGGATGCAGAAATACTACATCACATCATATTCATGTAGGCCTACGCATTGGTTTCCATGGTTTGTGCACAAGGTCACAAATTCATACATGCCTCCTTTTCTAAATTTATGATACTGTGCGTACATGACAAACAGAGAGTTCTCAGTGAATACGTCACAATCCAGTGACCATTTGCGATTCTAATAAATTTAGTGATCTCATCTTTCAAACACTCATAATTTTCTTAATATTGGTCCGATTGATTACAAACTTTCAACATTCTGTTCCTACATGTAAGTTTTCTGTTTCTCTTAGTTTTCGGCTATCAAACAAATTGAATAATTATGGTCCTCCCACTTATATGTTTGTATTGAAGATTGCATAATTCTGTTTTTATCTTGACACAGAAATAAATAAATGAAATGAAAATGAAATAAAATATGAAAGGGGTAGGAGACGGAATATTCTACACTACAGTCTCACTCATCATCATGTTCAATATCAAGATACTCAATACGTACAGTAGATGTTTAATAGCAGACGATAGGACTTGTCTGGAACGAAGGTTATCTTAAAACGCTCCGAGGGACCTTCGGAAGCTATCTCCTGAGAGCTTTAATTGGAAGCGATGACACTTCATTATACTATTATTAGCCACATGAAGACTAGTCAAAGAAGCGTAGATAGCTAGTCTCCCCCTCCTAGTCTTCCCATCCCAGTCTCTCATCATTAGGAGTCCATAATACTACAGTCAAACCTGCTTTAGTGACAACCTGTCCACAAAGACCACATTTGTGTTTCCCTTGAAAATGATTTCTCATTGAAACATGTACTAAAGGAACCTGTCTACAAAGGCCATGTTTTGTGTTTCCCTTAGGAGGTAGCTATAGACAGGTTTGACTGTACAGTGTACTATCAATATTTAAAGATAAACTTGAGTTCTGGTAAAAAAAAGAAAATGAATTCTCACAGAATCTAACGAAACTTACACTGAATGTTCAAGATTACAAATAAATGTCATGTGCCAAACAATTTTGGAAGAAAATGTATACTGGCTGAGTAATGAGCATAGAATGATAAGGAAATCAGGGTAGTACTAGCCCCGACACCATGTATGTTGTCCCATATACATCTATCTGTGTAAGTGATTGTTACTTTACCAAGACTCTGCAAAATTTATGATGATTTTAATGACTCTAGAACCTTGCATTACACACCATTACACTGTACTTACATGCTATATGATCAACTTTTCTGATCCATTCCACACCTTTTCTTTCACAATGCAATCGCATTACCAGAACTCAAGTTTATCTTTAAGTTGAGGAGACCGGGAGAATAGTGAACCTCATCTCAAAGTGTACAAAGGGCTCTCACTTATTTTATTTTTGTAATGTAAATGATTGTTTACATTGTACATTAGGTTCACATATTTAACTTTTCTTAATACACCTAGGTACGCAAATTCAAATTTTTGTAGTCACTTTAGTGAATTGCACACACAAAAATGATGATAATATTATGGATAATGATTACAAGGCGAAGGAAGGATTTCAGATAGTCTGCAGCACCTGTGCAACAGCTACATCAGTACATGTAACTTTGAGCTCCACCACATCACTTCCACTCTTCTTACCCTTCCTTAAAGACTAGCAAGTCACTTACTAATGACAATGACCTTCAGCTAAGCACATGCCTATCCACTTAAAAAATACTCACTTGCTGATTAATATTCTCATCAATAGCCGTTTAATCAGACATTAACATGGTCTTCAATTCATCTCCCCTACAGCTTCAGCCAATTTTAAGCTCAACACAAAGGCATTCAAGATATTGGTAAGGTTGATTTTTAATAGAAGTAGTACACACGATTTGCGGTTTTATGCCAAAGAAACAGATTCTGAAGTTTTGGGATTGCTTTAGATTCAATTTGCCTGAGTTGGACCCTAATTTCAGGCATCCATGAAGTTCCAATCTTAAACTATCTATCTTAAAATAAACAATAGATCTCAACATTTCTTTTTTTAAATACATTCACATTCAAGGAAAAGAGAAACCTCTTGGTTTTTAGAAATTCCTTGATAAATGGTTGAATTGCCAACTTATATTTGACAATGAAATTGTATCATTGTGTAAATTCGTCGCAGTTTTCACGAAGTGACGGTAGTGAAAAAAATTGCATTCACTTTGCGTTACGATTTTCCTCACTACTGTCACTTCGTGAAAACAAGGACGAATTGCTTGAAGAGCTTTTCCTAGATTGATTTACAGAAATAGAATTTTGCTCATTTTCTTGGGTCATGCAGGCTCATTGTAAAAATTGAGTAATTATTAATCGAAATGAAAATTGTATCAGAAATTCAGAACATCCTATTCCGCACGATAAACACATAGAGATTTATTCATTATATCTATAGAAATGAAAATTGGATCAAAATTTTTTCTTCTGCATGCGGTAGACTGAGTGATTGATAGAAATAAAAATCACATCGAAATAATAAATTACAAGTATGCAGGAGAGGAGAGGGTTCAAAATATTATGAATTGATCACTTTAATGCGACAATTCATGAAAATGTAATCGTCTCTACCTTCTAGGCTTCCACAGCTCATTCACGCAACTACCCGTATGTGGTTCAGTACATTCACATAAAAGTGCTCAACTTTTGATACAACATTACCGCAAGGATGATCTGATTTAAATAAGCATTCACCAAAAACTCATTGTGGCATTTCTAACATTCTTCGCCTACATTATTGACAATAGTTTCCCAATGTCATTCGTTGGTGGTTTCACAGCCAATTGAACATCAATAAGCGGCAGTGTAGATACAAAGAAAATAACGCTATTTTAGTTATTGAACGTTGATAAGCGGAGGTGTAGATACAAAGAAAGTAACGCTATTTTTGGACCATTTCGCCCCCATAAAAATTGACCACACTCACATGTATACAAGTGAAACGAGTTCCAAGAAAAAGCCTTGTTGGTGCAATCAAAGTGAACAATTATTTTGAATAATTAGAATTAAATGAAAACCTACATGAAATTTGTGCGATCGATGGTCTTTTAGGAAATATATAAGACATTATAGAATTTATTATCCAACATTTCATTTTCATTTTTCATTTTATCGTGAATCATTCATATTTTGATGTGGTGATAATTGATTTGAAAAGTTTCATTTGCAACTCAGTACCATGACTTTAAAGATAAACTTGAGTTCTGGTAAAAAAATAGAAAATTAATTCTCACAGAATCTAACGAAACTTACACTGAATGTTCAAGATTACATATAAATGTCATGTGCCAAACAATTTTGGAAGAAAATGTATACTGGCTGAGTAATGAGCATAGAAAGATAAGGAAATCAGGGTAGTACTAGCCCCGACACCGTGTGTGTTGTCCCATATACATCTTTGTGATTGTTACTTTACCAAGATTCTGCCAAATTTATGATGATTTTGATGACTCCAGAACCTTGCATTACACACCATTACTTACATGCTATATGATCAACTTTTCTGATCCATTCCACACCTTTTCTTTCACAATGCAATCGCATTACCAGAACTCAAGTTTATCTTTAATGAAAAAATGAAAGTCCCTACTCTTTTATAGTGTACTTTGCAGTTAGGAAAATAATATTAATTGGCATTCAAAGTACATGTTTTATTATCCTAGATATCTTGTCTGCTAATTGGGCAATAAACTTGTCAAATAATTAATTTGTTCTTCTCCCATTCTCACTACTGAGTGGCAGGGATCATGAATTCACATACCAATGCTCTCCATTGTCTCCTAGAATGATTAAATATGCTAAAATATTGGATGAAACCATGAAGATATGGTATAAATAACTTGTACAGTCAAACCTGTCTTCATATATAGCAACCACCCAAGGGGAACACAAAAAGTGGCCTTTGTAGACAGGCGGTCTTTGTAAACAGGTTCCTTTAGTACATGATTCAATGAGAAACCATTTTCAAGGGAAACAACAAATGTGGCCTTTGTAGGCAGGTGGTCTTTGTAGACAGGTGGTCACTAAAGCAGGTTTGACTGTATTTGCTAAATGTATTTGTATAAACTTGTGTACAGGGCTGCCACCTGTATCTACTGAATTGTCAAACCCTGATGACAATCAGTTGGAGAAATAAATGTAAGTGCCTTGAATGAAGACGAGTCAGATATCATCACACCCCTCATTCCCACCTGTCTATCTAAATTCCTGAGGGGCAAGGGAAGGAGTGAGGATAAACTGATGCACGTGCTTCCATTGCACTAAACCTGCTAGGTCCGCAACACCTCTACAGTCTTTCAGCATGTCCATTCACATTGCCTAGAAAAAAATAACTACAGTTCGGGCTACAATGTAGTTTGGATATTTGGTAACG
Organism: Strongylocentrotus purpuratus; assembly: GCF_000002235.5. Classification (NCBI taxonomy): domain Eukaryota; kingdom Metazoa; phylum Echinodermata; class Echinoidea; order Camarodonta; family Strongylocentrotidae; genus Strongylocentrotus; species Strongylocentrotus purpuratus. The sequence continues at coordinate 1,961,536 of NW_022145575.1, read as the reverse complement.
ATGGAAAATACATTCTCACAGAACGGGACATACCTAACTCTAAGTGTTCATGACAACAAATTGACCTATGTAATTCATGTACCAGTATGTGCAAAATGATTTTTGGTTGAGTAATAAGCAAATGAATGGAAAGCAAGCTAGTACTATTGCAGTCTTAACCTATTTGCCTGGGTCCATGCTCATCAAATTCTATTACAGCATGTACTACAGGGTGAGTACACACTATTAAAGCAAGGTACTGTTGTTATATGTTCATCACAGTACCCATTTCAAATTCTCTCTCTCTCTCTCTCTCTCTCTCTCCCTTGATCCCTCAATCTCGACCTGGGAAGCTCCCTAAAAATAAATGGCAACCTGCATTCTCAAATGAGCTACACTAAAGTTCCAATTACAATTTACAGCGATACCTGCTGTAGGCCCCTACATTAAGAATGTTCGAGGAAGACAAAAAAGGCAGTCTTTATAGGTAAGTGGCAAGTTGTTTCTATGAACAATTAGTTTTTTAGTTTAGTATTATGTTATGTGAAACACTGACCATTACAGCAGTTTTTACTGTATACCACTCTCCATTGATCATTACAGCTGCACTGTGTGTATACTGAAATACAGAGATGCAATCAAACTGAATTGGTAGTAGTCCCATTCATGTATATTCCAGAAAACTTACTTGTAAAAGTCAAAAAGTGGAAACAAAATTGTTTCTGAGGATTATCCACAAAACATGGTGGAGAAAAAATATTCCATCAGTTTCAACTTAGTTAAAAATGCGCGCCCCCCCCCCCCCTTAGTAAAACAAAGCGATTACACTAGCATACAACACGGCACACTGTATTGACACTCACGCAAAGAGGTCACTTCCACAGTTGCCTCACAGGTTATTAAGAGATATTAAAATGTAATTTATCAATGCCTCAGGCCACAAGAGATTTCTTAAATCAACTGCTGTTGATTGTTAGCAGGTTGTAATTTATAATATTAATTTCTCAAGTCCAAACCAAGCTGTAATGTTGTATATCTATGATGCATAGAAAATTGTGTACGGTTTCAAGTGCATTGCCAATACACCTCAATATTATTGGAGAATCATGTCCATTGTATTTCAATGAGAGGGTTCAATATTCAGTTATTCACCCTCTTGCATCTCACACAACACACAATTACCCAAAATAGCAATATATTTACAGAAACCATCAAGTTTTACCCATGATTGTGGTGGTTTATTGGATCTCCCATTCACCAACTTAATGAATGCCCATGCGCATACATTTACATAATCATGAATATGCATACATATTACCAATAGTTAAGATCCAGAACAATTGGTAGAAGTTATAAATAGGAATTTTTAATCCTGAGAGATTGCTTAATCTACATACATGTAGAATAGTCTGTAAAGATGAATTCCCACTCACACAAAATTTTCATTTGGCCCAAATTGCCTATTTGCTCATGCATAATCATGACATTGCGCTAGGAGAACACCTGCAGCATCCTACAGACATGACTCAATTAACTGGAGATGTGAGTTGGTCTAGCAATATGTTCATTTGGTCAGCTTTCTGTTCTTCGCCTACAAACTGGCTCAAATGGATCCTGGTTCGAAGCTGAGTCATGTTTTTTTGGATGGTGACGTTTAAAAATAGGGGGGGGGGGTAATTGTCTTGAGGGTAATTTTCAGGTATGGGGGGTAATTCTCCTAGGGAGTAACTTTTGTGGTGGGGGGTAACTGTCCGAGGGGGTAAGGTGATTGTCCTGGGGGGGGGGGTAATTTTCTGGGGTTATTTTGTCCTGATACAGTAATAATAAAAAGAAGTGTGAAGCACTCTTCGCTATTAAAGTTCGCTTTTATTTTGCTGCGTTGTTTATTTCTTTTTAGGCCTTTAACACAGTCGCATGTTAAACAAGGGTTAAATAGGACTTACCTTTGCAGGCAAAGTATTGGCATTCTTGTCCATGACTGTGTTTTCACCGTTCACATCTGATTTAGTTAACATGCTAGTGATGACAGGATCACTCCCTCTCCTCACTAACAACTTGGAATCTGCAAATAACAAAAAGAGAAAGAGAAAACATTTGTTATGAATAAATATTGAAATTGAATTATACCGGTACACCAATTTCATGAGGCAAATCAAAGAAGAAATCATATTTAGCCTAAAATAAAATATTTCATACAAAGGTTATTTTTTTAAAGAGTAACGTGTAAAACAACACAGAGGAAATTACAAAGAGTGGTTAGGTCATCAATGTAAAAAAAAAAACATCTAGTTGACACAAATAGACACAAGCATGATACAATTCAAATTACAAACTGCCATAAAAATGGTGATTACCAGAATTGAAAGGGTGATTATCAGATTTAAAAAAGTGAGGTTTCCAATTATGATTGAAGCTGCCTAATGCTGTATACTTTTTTTTCTTTTTCTGGGGAAATTTGAGATCAGTTTATGAATCACATAATCTGCCAAAATACCAAAAGGAACAAGCGTATAAATATTGTAGAACTCATATCCTGGTTTAGACTCCTGAATAATTTTTAACATATCAATAGCTCAAAGTGGGTTGTTCAATTGATTCTTTTGGTAATATGAAACTAGTGACTCCCAATGCTCGTTTTACAACCAACGCGTAGGCCTATATATAGGCCGTACATGAATGTATTTTGCATAGAAGTACGACCAAGAGCACAAAGAAAGAAAATATATGGATGTACTGTATCTATTGAGGTATATCAACATGTATATCCCCTTCTGATCATTTCTATTTTTTTCCCAATAAAAATTCCCACACAGTTATACCACAAAAGAGGAGCTACTCTAATTTACTTTAGTTCCAAAGTGCTTTTGTTACTTTTATTCTAAAAATGCATAGTTTATCATTATGTTTTATATATGTCCAGGGACAAGCCTGTGATAGGCTTAATTTGGCCTTTGTTTGTTCCTTCACATTTTGATATGTTTTATGTAATTTCTATCTGTTATAATTTTGTACTATACCTGTTATTGTTGTTGAATTTCTTCACACCTGTACTGCATAGGTATGACTATAGGTTGTTATGAATGTTCATATGGTCATTTTTATTGAATTGGGGAAAGAATAAAATTGAACTGAAATGAATCACTTTGGGCCAGAAACATATGAAATAAAGAAAAATTTCAACTTTTAAAGCTTATCTGCCGTAGTTCACAGGAGGGATTAGAGCGCCCTGCAAGGTCACTGGACAGGTGGTTATCTCATCGACTCAGCTCTCAGTTAACATAAGAAAAAGAGGACCATGGGGGACCAATGGTCACCGTTGTTGTTGTTTTTTGTTATAATGGCAATCAGTCAAGACCTGACTATGATCACCAACGCCTTTCTTTTTAATATTAATTTCTTTCTTTCTCTTCTTTTTAAATAAGAGTATCAAAAATTAGGCATTGTTTGTTATATAGAGGGCGCAAGTAGCTACAAGTAGTGCAGTGGGCCTTTAAGAACAGATCTGGGCTATAGTACATGTACCTGTAAAGTTTACCACTTGGCTCCCTTTAGAGTCAATGGCTACCACATGAAAGATGGAAGGGATGAAGTTCACAGGTTGCAAGCTTTACCTGGCTCCCAGCACCTGACCAACGTGGCTATAGTATTTCTTAATGTACGGGATAGCTGCACGCTTCTCCATGAAAGGTAATGTAAGCCCAGGTAATGCTTGTCAAATCTACCTGGCTTTATTGCATCGTACTTGGGCCCTATAATCAAGTCTGACGTGAGAAAACCTACAGGTATGCATGTCTCTGACTCTTGATAGATTCACATACATGTTTCCACTATTAAACTTGTAGCTAAGAACTACATCGTTTATAATGGGCCCAATATTTGGAACAGTACGCCTTTGTATATCATATCTAGACATGTATTTGAATTAAAGAGAATTCCCTAATATATAACGGCCTTGTAAATTACCTGACTTCTTCCCTCTTACCACCGCACCCATCACATTTTCAGGTATGAAATATATCTTGGATCCTTCATCAGTCAACCTGTAATTATGTCACTCTCGTTGGTATGACCGGGGTGTAAAACCTTTGGTGAATTAATGTAGACCACTCACAATATTCCTTCAACAGCTCCATGTACTTGATAGTTTTTAGTTTTACATTGTACAATCTGTTCAGAGCCAGAGGCATCTATACACAGAGTTTGGCCAACCCAGTTCGAGTTGGACACAGTATGGCGACTACTGCTTTGTTGGGCAAGCACAAGACACAAGAATATACGCCATGTTGTGATCAAGTGAAACCAAGTTGGCCAAACTCTGTATACAGATGGCTCTGTTCAGAGCCAGAAGGTCACTCCCTTTTTGTTGTTAAAGTATTAAATGCTTTCTGTCTCCATGGAGACGATACAACAGCCTTATAAACTTACTTGACTCCTCCCCCGTTACCACGACATCCATCTCATTGTCCTCCTCCAATGTGCCATTCATGTGAGGGCTGTGGTGGCTGTGGTGCATGTGGTGGGTCTTGTTGTTGCTGTTGTTGACGTGGTTCATATCAGAGAAGTTGATGGGGCTGGCGGTGCCTACAGAGCTGGCGCAGGTACTGGTACCATCGCCCAGTAGATGGTTGCTGACGACATGGGCTCTGTTAGGATCCTGCTCCTCAAAATGAGCTGTAAGCTGCAAAGAAAGAAAAAAAAAAGAACTTATATTATACACTAGGCTTACTGTTGCACCATGTGAGAGAGGGATTTGGGAGGCCTGAAAAGGACTGTTGATAATCTCATCAACAAATTCAGGATTAATATACATATAATAATTTGTTTAGTCTAGGGGAGGGGGGCCTGGTTAACGAAGGATCAGACAGTGACAGGTCTAATCTCCAAGAAAAACGCGACTCTAAATATTTCTTCAAAATACAGTAAATCCTGCTTTAGTGACCAACTGTCTACAAAGACCACAATTTTTTGTTTTCCTTGAAAATTGTTTCTCATTGAAACATGTACTATAGGAAACGGTACCTAAAGACCACCTATCTACAAAGACCACTTTTCTTGTCTCCCTTGGGTGGTCTTTATAGACAGGTTTCACTGTACTGTACATGGACAGTTGAACCATTACTGCTTAATGCTCATTGTTTTGGAGTTAATTTGCAATGTCAACACTGACCATTAGTTTGTATTACAAATATGTTTTTAAATATATGGGGCATTGTGGCATACCCTTACACAGCAATACAGAAGACACTCAAATGTCAAACTAATTTCAGACTGTACGAACAGTGTTTGTAAACTGTCTGCTATATATAAGCTTGAGGATATGTTGTCTCTCTGCTTTGTAATGAAAATGACCACAAAAAACAACCAACAAATTGAACAAAAGAAAACAAATTTGGACCAATCTACCGGTATGCAATAAGAGCATCACTTACAGAAATATGTAAGCAAACAAACTGCCTTGAATAAAAATGAATACAAAAATACAAATCAAATTATCTGGAAATGTGTAAAGGTGGTGTACAAATAAGTCTTGAGAAGTGATATCTTAATCTATATCGAGGCCTGTGTGTAACCTCTACCTCCTATTTGCCAAATAAATTGAAATAATGTCAACATGTTCCTATTTCTAGGCTAGCGGGCTGCAGGAGAATGACGCGATGACACAGTAAATTACTGCCGAGTTGAAAGACGCTCTGAGCTATTTCTGGAATCGCTCTCTATTCATTGCCTCTCCAAATAATAACCTTATCAAGTAGGTTGATCAGGGCTGTTCATACTTGCATACAATTTACAATGCAGATACAAATGAACCTGTTCACACTTGCATACATGTACAATGCAGATAAAAATGAACCTGTTCACACTTGCATACATGTACAATGCAGATAAAAATGAACCCGTTCACACTTGCATACATGTAGTACAATGCAGATAAAAATGAACCTGTTCACACTTGCATACATGTACAATGCAGATAAAAATGAACCTGTTCACACTTGCATACATGTACAATGCAGATAAAAATGAACCTGTTCACATATGAAAAATATGCTTCTTACCATCCACAGTTCAAAACTAAATTGACTGTTTATCTAGGATGTACATTGTATCTACACAAGATGATAATTTGTTTCGTATCTCCATCCTTCTCATATATTCTGTAGCCTTCTCGTTGAGATTGTAGTTGAAGACAATACGTGCCTTGATAGATCTACGCAGCATATAAATGCTTTCATTATAATTTAGTAAACATTCTTCCTAAGTGCTCACTAAATATTGCATACATTTGCAGCACACCACTTTGTATTTATTTCTATAAAACAAGCATTATTTCGCACCTTGACAACTACCAGTATTTGTTTTCTAATATCTAATCTCCTGATTTAGGTGAAAGAATAGTTCAAATGCCTAATCTTCTGTTAGATCATTTGCTTCTCATTTATTACAGTTGATAGGTGTATCTTTAAAAAAATCTCCTTACGTGGAGCGTATCTTTAAAAAGAATCTCCTGACGTGGAGCAAATTATCAAAACAATGCCTTCACTCATCAAGCCTCTACGCTGGATGTCTTTAGGGAACTGGTATCAAATGGTATTAAGAATTCCAATGGAATTTTATTTGCAAACTTATCATAAAAAAAGGTTGTGATGATGGAAAGTTTGGCTGAGAATTTGTGCCAAACTGCGCAGGAGGTACAGGGGCTGGTGGTTGATTCTCAATTTTAAAGATCAGCTTCTTTCACAATAATAATAATAACAATAGTGGGTGCTTGTATGGCGCTCATATCTGTCAGACTTGACACTCCTGGCGCTCCTGATTATTACCCTGGCTTTAGCTCGGCTGCCATTACGGTGCTCTAGCGTTTCAAGGAATTAATTCCTGCCAAGTACCCATTAACATCACCTGGGTTGAGTGTGGCAAAAGTAGATCAATGTCTTGCTAAACAACTTTAGTGTCGAGTAAAATTATGTTTATCACGATAATATTTCTAAAGAGTGATCTAAATGGACATCCTTTTATTACTCAAGTAACAGTGTGATTCTAACATCAACCTTTACTTTGGGGTGCCTGTTAAAGGCAGGTAATTGTGAATATTTTACATGCAAAAGCTTTCTTCTATGGTTTAAGTTTATTTGAGACAAAAACAATATTCAAAATCATATACATCACGTTCCCTGAACTTCGCAAACAGGTGATGTTATCAGCGATGTGGTGAGACCTGTCTCAGTTGTTGATGTCTCAGTGTTGGTCTTGACCCCATGACCTCATGTTTAATCAATGTATAATCAAAAGGGTTTGTTTGTTTTTTCCCCAGTATTGGTTGTGGGGAAAAACTTCTTCAAAAATCTCTGACACAGAAATAAAACTGTGTTAGCCTACAAGACCTATTCATGTTTAATCGATGTAATCAAAAGGGGTCTCCCCCCCCCCCCCCTCCCCCTAGGCTCCAGTATTGGTTGTGGGGACAAACTTCTCTATAGGCCTGTTTTCACTATCTTGAGATTGCCAACTATCTAGCTAATTTGCGTCTTCATCAGACCGAAGTAGCAATTAGCTGGATATTTGGTCGGGATTTTCAAGTTTGCAAAATATCCCACTTTTTGGCAAAATATCCAGCTATTTGTCCGGTGCGTCTTTACCAGACCGAAGACTCGCACTATGTGCTAACACTGAGCAAAATATCTCTAGCTAATTTCTGAAGGTCGAGTTTCAAGTTTCGAGGTCGAATCTCGAGCTGATAAAGACTCAATTTGTAACTTCAGGATTATTTCCCAAATCAGAAATAGCGGGCTATTTGGCAATCTCGAGAAGATGAAGACGCGCCTATTGACAAGGAAAGAAAGCTGTATAGGCCTACAATCCCATATTGGGTTTAAAAGGGGAGCGTAAAACCAGCCTGTGCGCCCTTTTTTAACTCAAATCTGGTATTGTAGGCCAATACAGGCTGGTTTTGTGAGCTAACCTCCTTCTTAAATAAGGAAGAGGTTATTATTACCATTTTTTTAAAGATAACATCATGTTTGCACTTTTTGGGTGTGTTCATATCTTGGTAGGAACTGGGAAGATTGAAAGACGGCCTGATTCATTCAAATCTCAAGTATTTACCTAGGAGCATATCTATATCTTAAATGATCCTCAGAGAATCATGATGGTATGCAGTGTACAGTTCTTCCACCAACTCTTCCAAAAGCATTGGATGTGGCAGACTTTTTTTAACAAGACATCTCAACTCAGGTGATGTAAATGGGTACCTGGCAGGAATTAATTCTTTGAAATGCTAGAGCGCCACAATGGCAGCACAGCTAAAGCCAAGGTAATTACCAATCATGTGAAAGAATATGTTTTGACTAATACATGATGATAACAAATTTGCCGGGAAACCGCCTACTAATTCATATATTTGGTAAATTTGTTTCTCTCATGGTCTGTGAGAGATATAGGGTAGTCCCATATACATCTTTCTGTGTATAGTGCTTGTAACTTTACAAAGAATGGGCCAAACTTCTTATCATTTTGATGATTCCAGAACCTTGCAGATGCTAGATGCTAGATGATCAACCTTTTCTGATCGATTTCACGTTTCTTTCACAATGCGATCGCATGACCATAACTGGTCTTTACCTTAAACTCCTGTGCATTTTGTTTTTGATTAGAACTGGAATAGCAAGCAAGACAGGATGTTACCGCTATAGAGGGTAATCGGACTTCAATACCAGTATAGATTATAAGAAAGCCCTTTGGATAAGAAATTCATTAAATAATGCAAAATAGAGCTAATACCTCCTTCCGTAATACATTCTTAATATCCTTTTCCCTCTTCATACTCCAAATAACAATTCTTACATGGAAAGCACATAATAGGATCGAGATGAACTACAGTTACAAGTTGCATATTTATAAGCGTTTCCAAGCCTTCCCGACCCACATAGAGCGCACTGCGGTAATTTGCTCTGTGGTCATTTGAATTATTCCAATTATTCAAGCACTAAGTCAATTGCCTTCCAGCGCAGGTGGATCGCCGCCGAGTTACCCTCCGGTATATCGGTAGGCCTGTCTTCATCAGCTCGAGATTGCCAAATATCCCGCTATTTCAACTATTCCAATCGCAATTATCCAGTTAATTTGCGTCTTCATCAGCCCGAAGTTGCCATTAACTGGATATTTGGTCGAGATAATCATCAAAAGATATCTTGGTCTAGTTTGCAAAATATCCCGCTATTTCCCAAATAGCTGGATAATTTGCGCCCGTCTTCTACAGACCAAAGTACGGAGTCAAATATCCTGATCCCGTCATGCACACCGTTTTCCGGTTTTCTATGTTTGTAAATAAACTAGCTTGTAGCACGTGCTCTAACCTGCGCGGCATGCATATGCACGGACAGTACCGGTACTTGTTTATGTTTTACAGCGCAGGTAATATCTTAAATGCACGCTGGTCGTACAGTCGGTCTCTGAAGTGCGCATGCGTCAATCTCAAGATTATTTTTCGAGCTAGTTTGTGATGAGCGTATCGGTCTGGTGAAGACGCGATTTCGAGCATCCTGGTAATAGCGGGCTATTTGGTAATCTCGAGCTGATGATGACAGGCCTAATATGTGTGTGCGTGTGCCCTTTCAAGAAGAGTGTTGGGTATGAAGGGATGACTTGCAGTATAGGAGGATGTAATATTCATAGCATTCATGCACACAGCCTCTATATATATCTTCCCCCTTGTATATCATGATTGATTCATAGGTTCAGCATTAATCTGCAACCTGTATCTAGTGTAAGCTTGTAAGTAATTCAACCAACTTTAACGCTTGAATGGAAGATCTACATGTACCTCAAGATTTTCATAAAATATTTGTGTTATCTCTTGAGACTGGTCTAGGCCCATGCAGGTACCTCACCCACTGAGAACATCAACCTTGCCAAGCAAGGTAGACAGGTATTTTAAAAGGGCATACACTGTAAACACTCCTCATAATATATAAACAGTATTCTGTAAACACTAAACAATACTGAAAGTACAGTTACCATCCCTTCTTAACAATAACATTATTTTCCAAGATTTTGTCTGTTTTTTTTTAGGGTGGGTACATTTTACAGAAAGGTCTTCATTTTTAGGCTTACATGGGGGGGGGGGGGTAGTAATAAAAATGATTCTTTGATCATATCATGAACTTCCAAGAAGTAGAAGAACAGGCAGAAGCTTGCAACTATTCCAATCCCCATAAGGATATATTATAAACAACACCAGGAAAGCCACTATCTGCAGCTTGTTCCCATGAAGATCTGATATATACATTTTCCCACCTCCCTGTCTAATGAAACAACAACAACAACAATGCATCCTAATTTCCCCAATGACAAATGATCATCATTTCAATGAAAATCCTTGACAATTCTCCCTCTTGCAGGGGGAAATGCTAAAATAATAGAATTTCACCTGAAGTAATAGTCAAGTTAAGAATTGTAAGTATCATTCAGACCACAGCAGGGCTCATTCACACTGTAGAAATTTTTAAAAATCTGAATAAACGGCACATATTTGAACTACCATTTATACTACTGAAAAAGAAAAAAAACATCAACATTCGTTTGATTGTTTGTTTGTCTGTTAGTTTATGTATTTTAGATGTGCTCACATTCACCACTTGTCGTTGCTCTGCACTGTAAAGCGCATAAGCGAGGAGAGTCACGCGAGACACTGGAATAATTCCCTAGTGTTTTGAGAGCGAGCATTTACACTACAAATACATTGCAGAGTTTTGGCCAACATTTACAACAACAACACTCCAGAGGTGGTTTTTTGTTGTGTTTAAGGGTGGTTGCCTGGCAACTTCTGACAGAACTCTAGAACGAGAGAAAAACTAAAGTTTTTGCTTGCAGTGTGAATGCCCCTAGTGTTGATGTTGGCCGTGGAGACAGGACTACCCTCCAAGGCATAGGCCATGCTTGTTTGGGGAAAGCATCCATGCACACTGCACTGTTTACAATTTAATGTGTTTACAAATGACTGGGCTGTACCTCAAGTTGTGCTATGTTAATGGGCATCTGTTTTGTTATTTCTGTTAGGCCACCTTATCTTTTTTTTGTACAAAAAACACCCACGTGGTAATAGTGTAGTATATTATCTAGAGAATTTATTTTCTCTTGAGAACTGCATGACATGTAACCTTAAAAATTAAATTGCTGACATGGGTTGCTACTTTCAAGGTATCCTCAATTTTTTGTTTCAACGATTTTCAGAGAATGATGCAATTTCACAAACTCACTTTCATGACAAACCCTTCAAAAGCTACAGTATACTTTATTTTTCAAATGAAAACACATCTAATGACAATGAACAGATTAACTGAGATACCGGTATATATTTTCTTTAGATATTTTTTTAAAATTTATCCTAAACCTTTGGAGCATGAAATCTTCGCAAATTAGAGATTCAGATTTGTGACAATTCAGGCGGTCCAAAAATCTTATCACAACCTATACAACAACAAATTTCTGCTATTTGCACAAGTATAGAATTCCATGTTTCAAACGTTGCTGTTTTTTTAGTAATCAGAAGCAAACATGCACTTTAATGTCCACGTTGTGGTGAAATTCTGCGGTATGGAGGCTCTCGTTAGTTTTGATGAGCACAGAAGGTGCGGACATTTTCTGTGGTCTTCAAGAAGATGTAGAAACTAGAGCGGGGATGTGACCAATGATAAACAAAACTTGGAACATGGAAAGTAGGACACCTACCCAAGTATTCAATAGCTATGTTTACATGGGACCATCACCGTTTTGAACTTCAAGTTTGAAAAACCTTGAAGTAATAACAACGATCCCCCCATCAACTGCACAAAGTTATGTCTCTTATTGCCTAACATGGCTTGTACATGTAGGTCCTGAGTAAACTTTAAGTTTCGTAACTACATGTTCGAGTGTGTCTGCATTGTCCCTAACTACAAGATAACATCAAAATCTAAAACCATGACCTAAACTTAAAGTTAACCGACTGTTGTGTGAACCAAACTAATAGCCAATGAAAAGGAGTTTAAAAAGTTGACACGGCCGCTAGCTATGAGGGTGTGTAGTCTTGGCAGGAGTCAAGAAGGTGTAATGAAGTGAAACAACTTGTCAGAATCTTGAAGTATTTGTTTACAAACGAGACAAGGCTGCCATCCCTGGACAGGGGTGGAGAAGAGGGTCTCCTATGGGTCACAGGCAGGCCTCTCCTGCTATTTCTCGAGGTGATGACAGAACTGCAACAACGTGTATCCAAATATTTTGGACACAGTCTATGCTTTGAATTATTATTACCAAAGTGAGAGGCAAACAGGACAATATGAAGTGTAAACTGACTGGTATTCGTGGCCTTGTAAAATGTAGGTTGGTTGATGTGCAATAGAAAGGGCATCCTCTTTGACAAGAAAGACACAGAAAAAGATGAAGCAAAGCAAGTTTGAAGGCACAAACCAATTGTAAGGCATAGTAAAGGGTCTGAGCTACGAGACTTTACATGTATACTTTACACAGACCACAGTCTATATACCCTATGTACTTCTGATTTGACACAGATAGAGAATGACAAAGTTAGGCTTGGCTCAAGACTTTATAGAATACTAATTAAGTGTCAAATTAGAGTGTGTGCCTGCAACAGGCAGGGTAAAGCAACTCTCTAACCATTCATCTTCAGGTGAACAAGGTTTAGGAGGATGGGAAAACAGGAATGTGACACCTACGGTAAATATAAATTAAGGAAGAATGGCAGGTAAATCGCCAGGTGAAGTTCATCACTGGCTGTCTCCTGTCCAGGATAAACAGAGGATTACCTCAACAGATTACCCAGAAAGAGAGTTCTCTGGTATTTGTACAAGATGCATACATAAGCAGTTTATCTACTTCCTTCTCCGCCCCCCCCCCCCCCCCCCATACTGACTGAAACAGAAAATGAACATTTAGTATTATCCAGGCTGGTATTATCATGGACTTACTACACAGTAGGTACATCGTATTATACAGACCAGGGAAGAAGGGAAAAGGACATCTTTTTTTTATTAACCTACAGTATTGTCAACAAACCTCCTTTGTGAATTTGGGCCACAGTGTTATTATTCAGATATCTTTGTGAATCTAAGAAAGAAATTAATTGAAGTTACAGTATTCATTTTCATTAAACAAAGAAAACAGTCTTTATGTTCTATTCCAATTTCTAATTTTAACTTTTTTTTCTCCAACTGTCGCCTCAGGCAATATGAGGCTCCAGTTTGGGTTAGTTTACAAGAAGTTCTTGATTGACATACCCAAACACATTACGCAAGACTAGTTTGTTGCAGAACTCCTGCTCCATCTAGAAAAACTTCAGTAAACAATCCTCAGCAATGTCAAATAACTCAAATTATCCATGATTACAGGCAGCTCGACCCAGTGCCAATTGACAGATCAGCTAAAGCACTAATTGGTCACAGTTTGATGCTGATTGGTTGGAGGTCATGTTGGGTTAAAGGTCAAAGGAATTAAACATAAGGTCACACCTCGAAGGATCATATATCTATACACTGCAGGCAAGATACTGACTAAATCTTGAAAATTGTCAAGTGCTGTGATTTTGAAGTGTTTCAACGCAGATGATAACGTGGGTGTTAAATTCCACCCATAAACCTAACCCACAAATATTTCTGACACACCTTTTTTTTTTTTCCTCTCTATTTTCTTCATATTTACCAAAATTGGAATAGACAATTTAGAAATTGATTTAAATGGCTTTATTTCACCTTCTTACTGTGGGCTTTTTGGAGCACTCATAATCATATCAAGTCGACCCTGTTTTGTTCTGCCCCACATATTTTAGGTTCGTTATCATAATATGGAATTTATGATGGCTGTAGACCCCTGTATCAGCTTTTTCTTTCACTGGGTAGGTTCTCATTCTGAAAAAAGGTTGAATTTGAAAAGAGTTATTGCAGATATTTTGCCAATTACCCCGCTTTACTGGCGTAGACGGCACAGTAACCTATAAAAAGGAGCGCAGCCGAAGACAGAATGATATCCTATGTTGATTGCTCTAATTCATCAAGATCTAAATCATCCATTAATACTACATACTTGGCAGTGATCTTTGACTAGAAAATGAGGAGAGAAAAATCACAATCGGCAATTTACGGCCCGAATATGAAAGGTCATTGCATTCTTTGGGGATTGATTTCAAGGCCGAATCTTGGGCTACAAATTGAAAGTTGAAACATGTTTGGGGGTTACGCATGAAGGCTTAGCCCACAAAGAAAGAACATGTCAAAACAGTGGTAACAATGTCAACTTAAAGGTGATGTAGCATTGTTCCGAGTTAAATGGGTACATTAATGGGATAGGAACACTTTGCATTTTTGTTCATTTAATTTTTAATGTGAAGATGAAATGTCATGTGGCGTAAAAATTATGATTTACCCCAAAACACTACCTAAAATTCACCAAATTTTAAATGTCCTCATTCAAACTGGATGTATTTGGAAAAGTTTAATCTTTCTTCTTTTATTTTCAAAAGAAGTGACTTTTAAAATAAAAGCAACAGATACATTTTTAATGCACAAAATTTCATCCCAAGGGATGCTAATTAAGGCATCTCAAAATGACCTTACAGAATATTAACCTAGCTTTACCCAAGCTGCCCAAAATTCCTTCAAGGATCCACTGAATTTTTTTCTACCACTTAACATTTTACTGTACATGTAGCTGGGTTGAGAGTGATCTAGAAAAATATCTTGCGAAAGGACAGGACTTTTAACCCAAACAAAAAATTGAAAGGTAATGTAATGTTAGCTCATATTTAAACACAACCTTAAAGATTAACTTGAGTTCTGGTGAAAAAAGGAAAATGAATTCTCACAGAATCAAATGAAACTCACACTGAATGTTCAAGATTACAAATAAATGTCATTTGCCAAACAATTTTGGTAGAAAATGTATACTGGCTGAGTAATGAGCATAAAAAGATAAGGAAATCAAGGTATAAAGTAGGCCCGACACCATTTGTGTAGTCCCATGTATCTTTCTATGTACAATGCTTGTTACTTTACCAAGACTGGGCCAAATTTATTATGATTTTGATGACTCCAGAACCTTGTAGTGCACACCAATACTTCCATGCTACACGATCAACTTTTTCTGATCCACTCCACACCTTTTCTTTCACAATGCAATCGCATGACCAGAACTCAACTTTATCTTTAAAAACATTTCTGTTTGATTTGGTATTTAATTAATTGTTCTGTCATTTTTGTATGTTCTATCTTCCCTCTGTTCCTTTGTTTATAATGCAGGTGTTTTTACGTGATTTCTTTTTCTTTTTGTTTCACAGGAGCGCCTTGAGCATTTAATTTCAAGTGGATTCAGCGTCTTAGAAATCTCATACATATTATTATTATTATTATTATTATTTTTGTTCATGTATCAATAAAAAAAAATTCTGCAAATTGTGAAAATTCATCAGCATAATTCAGGTATTCGTCAGCAAGAGACTCACAGAATTTGTGAAAGTTTAACGCATGGGAAGTTTCTCGAGTGTAGCCGCTCGGGACTCGATCATTAATCCATGGTCCAGTGATGTGTCCACTAGACCACAACACCTCAGATAGATGATAGATGATTAAAATTAATTATTTTTCCATTTAGCATTTTAGATTGTTACCTTCTCACGGTCGTCAGCTACATCGGAGACGACATCATCAACGTCCAGTATACCGCCTTCGCTCTGACTCGCTAAGCTGTGAACGTGCACCCAGTAGTCGGGACTCTGAAAAAGAAAAGGAGAATGATTTTTTTAATGATTATATCTAATTTGGATAGAGTATTATGAATTTTCCAATCATTATGCTACATGTAGCTCCTCGTGGATCTTAATCACATTTCAATCATTTTTAATACAATGTACTGGAGGTACATGTATAGTGGTGTACATGTAGCTATAGGGGCAACTGGCATATAAACATAAATTGGAGGGGGGAAAAGAGACTAAGATTTTTTTTTAATGGAAGAGGTCCCTCCAAGACTCTCCTCTCACTCACTTACCATACACTTTTCTCCAAAACAAATTATCCTCCTACATGCAGTACTGGTGCCCCTATCCCTAATATTAGTGCCCCCCCCCCATTACTGGGCCCATACTCTGCTAAAGAGGGCCTTTATATCTCTTTACAATTTTGCTCCAATCGCTGGAATAAATCAAATAAATTCGAGAAAACAAATTTACAACAGACATCAGCATTAAAATACAAGGAAATCTTTTCATGAATAGAATGGCATCAGTACACAAAGCTTATTAAAAGCTTTTTTATACTGGTACAACAATACGAAATACTGGCCCCGTAGTACAGTGTGTAGGTTATCAATGGTCATTCATTCAAGGACCAAGAAAATGCACTGATCTTTGACTTGGAAGATTATCAAGCTAAATCCTATAATAATATCAACTATGGGGAAGTCTTTTAACCCTTTTCCAGTCTTTTATGTCTCTCTCTGTAATAAAATGGTCCATCTGTGTTGTTGCACAAACTGGTTGCGACAACTGTATGCATGATGTGTGAGCTACATGTATAAAAATGTATGTGTGCAAAGTCGATGGAAAAAATGCTTAGTTTACTACAAGTTGTAACATACTACAGCCTGTACAGGTGTATGAGAAAGAAAAAAAATGAGCGATTTTCAAAATTAATTTTAGTGCACATTACAGTGCATGACAGATCCACTTACAAGCATAACACTTACAAAAATGTAAATATAACTTCCAGTTCTACAGCTCAGTACACAAGATGGACAACTCATAGGCCTCCACACAAAGATCAAACCTCCTGAGAGCCTATTACAATTACAGCAAGACGTTCTATGCAGATAAACTCAAATGAGATGCATTATGAGGTCTAAGTCAACATCAAATTGACCTGTTAAGTTTACAGAAACTCTACAAAAAACACAGACCTTGTGGTTTTTGTTCGGTACAGGTTTTACGGTGAGTCACTCATTTTGGACACAAAGAAAAGAAGGGGGCAGCATGGATACGAATAGATGAAGGACAAGCCAGGCCACTTAGTTATGAATTAAAATGAAATTTGAGAAATCATCTCCAATCAAATATTCCAATTCAGGAGAGACGAGGGGAAGGTATATGATTTTGATTGCAGACAATTGCAAGACATTGTAGGCCTGTCCTCATCAGCTCGAGTTTGCCAAACAACCTGCTGTTTTTAAACTCGGGATATTATCCTGAAGCTCGAAATTGCGTTTTCACCAGACAGATAAGCTCATCATAAACTAGCTTCGAGGGGTGCAAATTAGTCCACTATTTCCTAAATAGCCTGACATTTAGGAAACAAGACCAAGTTTTTCGGAATATTTTTTTTGACCAAATATCCCGCTAATTGCAACTGCAGGCTCACAAAGATATCTGGATAGTTAAAATAGCGGGTTATTTGACAAACTTGAGTTGATGAAAACAGGCCTTGTGTTTTAAATAGCAATCAGCTAGTTTGATACACAAGAAGAGTTCCTCCATCCACAGATCTTTGCTGCAACTGTGCATTCATGAATGAAAAGGCACTTCTCTATTTGGATTCACATGAAATATTCAGAAGAGAAACATTGATGCCGAATGATGAATATTTAATAAAGGGGTTTTCCACAGAAGAAAACATGCGATGCCGAATGATGAATATTTAATAAAGGGGTTGTTCAAAAGATGCGAGGCCTTTCAATTATTTATTCTTTTTAAGATCCAGACAGTGAATACATGAGTATGCCTGGCCTACATGTACATGTACAGTAATGTGCTCTGAAGAAAATATGTGTATATTGTTGTTCTTAATTTACATGTAGCTGTTATAGTAGTTTACTGTCCCCCCCCCCCCCCCATGATATACATGTACATGTAGAAATAAAAAGTACAAGAGGTACAATGTATGTACAAGTCTCCACCATTACAAAACTACACTTGATGCAGATGGTATCTTTTTTATGTTCTACCGGTATTGAAATATTGATAAATGTTGAAATTTTCTGGAGATAAATCTTACATTGTACAATTATTTCTTCTTACAAATTACATGTACAGTACATGTACTTTGCCAGTCTTTTGAAGCATCCAAGAGAAAATTTGTATTGGTTTTCCATTACTGTGTACCATGGGCGTGCACTGAAACAGTGGAATTTGGTTGTTTATTATGCACTCAAATGAACCTTACTGTGGCATTCACTTGACTGTAATCAATAATCTGCTTTAATTTAATACATATTTGAATGACAAGCCAAATCCCTATAGTATACACAATAAAACACATAGGCCTATATACTGTGTACATGCATCAGCTTTATATATAAAATCATTCAGACAACTTGGCATGAGCCGACGACAACTTGAATTGATCGTACTGCCAAACGATTCCTTTACTTCAATTGGTATAGCTTTAATCATATCAGACACGTAATTGCAAACATGTACATGTAGGTTGCCAATTTAATGTGTGGGATGAGAGAGAGAGTATCTTTCATGCCGTCGATCAAGACCATTGATTGATGAGCATTCGTATAGCTTTTCATGTTCCATAGTCTGACAGCATAGAATAACCCACATGGCGAGTATGATTGAACACAAGCGATGGCATAGGTTACTGAATATCATGTTTGGTATGCGCATCAGCAATATTGATGTAAATTGTGCCCTAATGACTGTGATTAATCACGCTTCTAGCCTCAAGTCCAGGCTAATGACAGAACTACATTAATATGTGTAGCAGTAAAGGTGATGTACATGTAAAGCCCACTCGTGTAAATGCCTCTTTGTAAAGTGTAGGCCTACATGTACGTCTATTGTAATGTTTACATCTTGGACCTAACCTACAGAATTGTACATTTTACCCAAATGTACAATATTTCTGTTATATACAGTGTACATATATACAGTGAACATGTAGGCAAGTAGAACACACAGTCGGTCTACTCTACACTACACATGAAGTGCAAGTACAAGTAATGCCAACATAAAGGTAGTGTATATTAGGCCGCAAGCACAACATAGGGCTACCAAGCGAAGGAGATATCACTGTGACCTCTTCTTGGGTCTACACTACACTACACAATCTCAATAAAAGTTGAAGCAGGGTCCCCCCCCCCCCTCCTCGATATTAATTTCAATGCAGCATGAAGGCAAATTTGTGTACATTTGCACATTAACAATATACACACACACATGAACAAAATCGAGCAGCCCCTTCACCCCCCCCCCCCCCCCTCCCCTCCTAATATATTTATTTCATGACGGCCAATTGCAAATGCCGTCACTGTAAGGTACATGTAGAATAGCCTATAGGCCTGTACATACACATTTCGAACAGTCAGTAACTCAGTAATGACCATAAGGCCTAAGTGAAAACTAATTCAGTAGCACCATAAAATGCTCCATATATGTCAGCATTTAATTCACAACTGATCCACGCTAATTGCTTTGAACTCTATTACCCTTCTGTGCTACTTGACTAGTCTCTGCTGAGCTCCTATCCAGACCTTACAATATCTCTTTATCAAAGTTTTGCTCTTCAAATTCATGTAGTCATAGGCTGCCAATGTTTGGAGAATCACATCACATAAAAGACCACTCAAGAGAGACAAGAAAAGTGGTCTCTATAGGGGTCATTCCATCGGGTTGGGTCATAAATTGTGACATGAAGGTTCAAAATTCAGAGTTGTTGAATAATTTGTTTATTGTTATATCCTGTTTTTAACACCCATTCTTCAATAGATTCCACTGGAATTGTGTGTATTCCTTCGCACACTTTCATTTAAAATGAAAAAACAGACACACCAAAAAACCAACGTTACAAGGACATCTTTTTTTACTTGCTCATTTATTTTCTGATCTGAAACTTTGTCACAGTCTGTACTCCACTTTTTTGTGTGTGGAAAACATTTAGATGATGGGAGCAATAGTTTAGAATACTTAAAACTTGAACACAGCAACATTATATCAATTTATAAACATGAAACAAATGAGGAACTAGCAATCTTCAGATCATGTTTTTTTCTAAAGGGTAATCTTTTCTCTTGCATAGAAAATCTTGGCTACATTCCATGAAATGTGCCAATTAATTGATGCATGAAACATATTTAATGAGATGATAACACAATTGAAAGGAAACCTGCAAGATTTATGGTCTATATTCACCTCAACACCTCCAGTTACCTATGTTACACGGACATCATGTCCGAGTAACATCAGTATGATATTAGAGTAACTATCCTCTTATACTCATTGAAAAATGACAGACTACATCAAATGTCATCTGAAATATATTTTATCCCTTGATCAGTAAATTAAAAAACAGTATTCATACAAGAGGTATATTGATAGATATCAATGATCAACTTTATATCTTCTTCAAAATAGTGATTAGATTGGAAAGATCTTTGTTTTCCAGGAAGGTTTCGATGACTGGTCATTTTGCCTGCTCTCTTGATCTCTCTCTGCCGGAGCTGAATCCTCAAGGGAGTTATAGGAGCCATGAATGAAATGGATGCAGCAATCTAATAAATATGCATGAAAGAAATAAATAAAAACCAATGAGTAAAGAATATTAAATGAGATAAAAATAAAACAAAACTGTAAACTGTTTCTGTGATTTTTCATTTCAAACGTGTGTTGTGTTTGCAATTATCAAGTACTTCTATCTAGATCTGTTGTAAAATCAAATTGTAAGAATTAAGGATGGAACAACTAGACAGAGGATTGCAAGATGGATAGGGGGTTCCTCACTTTTGGCTCGTTGCATGCCCAAATAGAAGTAGGTATTATTATTGGTTGTTCATTTTGATTTTTCTTTTAAGTTTAATATTTGTGTTGAATTATAAATTTTTGTTAAAAAATTATATTTGTTATTTATCATTATTTGGAGGGGGAGGGAAGGTGTTGAAGCCCCTTATCCCTCACTTCAACCTTTGGATGAGGGGGAAGGGGAGCCAGATCAATGATTATTTAATTTATTTTAAAAAAAATAAAAAATAAAAAAAAATTATATTAAAAAAAAAAAAGGCTCATTACATTATTATGTATCCAATTTTAATTGAATCGGAGGGGGGGATGCCCTCCCCCTTTAACCCATTCTTCTCTATCTCAACCCCAACCCTCAACCCCCTTTTGTGCCCAAAAAGTTGTGTATTTCGGGTCTCAGATTGAACTTCCTAACTTAAAGGAAGCAATGTTCAATAACTTGTGTTTTTCGTTAGGCTCAGCCATCATTGTTCAATGACAATTAATGGCACCATATAAATAATATTAATTAATTTAAAACTTGTCAGAATAAATCTGAGGTGTAGGAACATCATGAATATCATTATTTACGGGATTCTTATAACTAAATTCAATTTCTGTTTAAGAAACTAGCTTTTTAAGGGTAAAAGTCCGGCATTGATTTTGCATGTTTCGTTATAACACATATATCAGTATGTGGGACAACAGTAAAATATTCACTCACATGTGATGGTTTGAAAACCGGTTTAAGTTGAAAATAACACAATTTAAAACGGAATTACATTTTTAAAACATGGAATTTCATTGTCCATGATAATAATTCGGGCCATAACAATAACTTAAAAAACATATTACGTACCAATTTGGGCGCTGACGGGCGAAAATGGCTGCACCACGTTACAAAGACATCTTCACGTTTGTGGTTGCACTGTAGCGGTAGGTCGTCGCAGTCCGGCAAAAAACATGTTCTGCGCATTCGTGAATAACTAGCAGGTCATTTTAACACCGAAAACTGAAGCTAGCGGGCTGGTTTATATCTCAAACACCGTAATTTCACACCTACGTTACCAAATTACGAAGGACATCGCGCCCGATTTTCGCGGTAAATTAATTGTTTTCTTATATTTACCGACCGATTTAATCATCATTCTTTCTACATATGTTCATGAGGGGTTGTACCTTCCTAATAAGATGAAACTTTCTGAGAAAATATCCTGCTAAATTTGTGTAAAATGCTAGAATTACCGCCGTTACGAAAAAAGTGCCTAGGACATCGTTGGTAACGTAGGTATTGTGTTTTTTCAATATGAAATAACTTGCCGATTTTTTGCACATTTCACTTGAGCTTCTCAGACATAGTAGGGGTACTAAAGGTGACATGTTTTAAGTAGGAAACATTGCATTATGATGAACTTTTTTCCAGAAATAAGTTCATGAAAATGACATGTTTTCATGTCACAACTTTCACCCTCAAAATCGCTGAGACATCGGTAGTAAAACTCTCACCAAAAAAAAAATATGATGAAGAAGTTTCTGTTTTCATGTTTATTTATTCTGTACTACATTACTCTTCAATATAACATACTTTTATTTTTCTAAAAATACATTCAAATTTGAGTAAATAGCTTCTAAACATTCAAACACGTGAAAATGCTGAAAAGACCCAACCCGATGGAATGACCCATAGACATTTAGACAGGTAGTCTGTATGTACAAATTACTTTGATACATGTTTCAATAAGAAACCATTTTCAAGGGAAGCACAAAATGAGGTCTTTGTGGACAGGTGGTCTTTCTATAAAGGTGGTCAAAAAGCACCGACTGGTCAATAACAAGGAAAATCTTTAAGTAATACAGTGGAGAAGTACATGTATACAAGCAACTTTAACAATGTACTTCAACATCTCGGCATATGGGGAATTACCACATATATTTTCTTGCAGCACATCAGGACAACATTTTGCATTCAGACTGTGGGCCTACCCTACATTTGTACCCGATGACAAATTGTTGCGTTACCAAGACACAAAGATATCAGAAGGGAAGCAGTAATCTATTATCTTTATCTATAAATGTAGGTCTGTTTTTATCTCTTTGCTAAAAAGCCTAAAATAGAGTCAAAGATATATTAGACACATAACGTTTCACTGAATTGCTCATTTTTCGTTACCTCGTTGTAATCCGTATATCATCTAACATGAGGCCATCACATGAGGCCATATCATGAGGCCATGGCAGGGGCCAAACAGAGTCAGCAAACTTTCAGCAAGTATATGTATGTTCACTTTCATTGGCCTATTAATCTCGAGATTTACGACGGTTAGGGTTGAGGTGGGGTCTGTTTTCTTCACCTTTAAGGGGAACTTGATCTTGCCACACCTTCATCTCACTCTCAGTCTCACTGCACATAATGGATGAAATCGTCTGCTTGGTGCCAGAAGGGAGTTCTGTTTTAGTCTTCTCATTTTATAGAGAGTCTATACACCCTTCTGGCTCCAAACCGGTGAAATTATAAACCTCTTTGTTTCAAAATTTAATGTGATTAGCTTGTCATCATTGCTTATAACATGTACAGTACATGTATGTATGTATGAACATTGTTGTCAACAAACTTTCAGAATAAATTCCAAATTCACAATATTTGGAATTAGAAGGGCAAGTCCGCATGACCGCATTTGCCTCTATCCAAGAAAAGGAACCACAGAGAATTCCTACATAACATTAGCAAATCTTCAAGAAAGAAAACAGATGCTCATGAGCAAGATACCTTCAGTTAATGATTGTTCAGTGTGTTTTGAATCTCATAGTACTGTACATGTACAATGTACATGTACAATGTATGTACAAAGTGTATGATGCAGTGGGTAACTGGGATATACATGTACATGTAGGCCTACACTACATTTCTTACCAGCAGCTGGAAGATCTGGGACCCTGCCATTTTGACCAACATCTTCCTGCTCTGTTCACGCTACAATTGCCAGTGCCTAATGTATGTACGTCCAGTCGTCCATACTGGTAACCACCTGCTCTCCAGAATACTCGTAAAAAAAATTACAGGGAAATTCCCATAACATTTCATTTTTCTTGTATTTGATTTTTATCAAGATACATTAACCAATGTGCACTGATGACCCAAGCAGGTAAACCACCTACATACATGTACATGTACAATAGAGGAATATACATGTACACTAACATAAAATTTCCTCTAGACATTTTCTTTTTGTTCTCAACCGTAACAAACACACTATGATTGGTGAAACGGTATACATGTACATGTAGATTTCATTATTTCTTCTCAAACTTAATTTTCTTGAAAAATAACTCTTTTTTTCTGAAGGTGTGTGCACTTTGCCATTGAAGTTGGAGAGTGGGGAATCAATGTGAAACATATTAACAGGAGATATCTGGGCTCAGAAAATCTCCCCATATTCTCCTGACTGCACTATTTTCTCCTTGAAATATATTTCCTCAAAATGTATTTTCTTGAAAATAACTTCAGTGTGAATGGCGCTACTGCCTTTTTTCTCAAGGCACACTGTGCCATTAGGCGTGTCTGCACTATCTCGAGATTGCCAAATATCCAGCTATTTGAACTATCCCGATCGCAAACTATCCAGCTAATTTGCGTCTTCATTAGAACGAAGTAGCAAATTAGCTGGATAGTTGGTCGGGATAATATCCCAAGATATCTCAGTCTAGTTTGCGGTTTTCCGTGCTTACTCGAGGTCAGTGGTTGTATTAGCGCGCTGAGCGGTATAGATCGCATGTGCGAACCGGAAATCGTTGTGCATGATGGGATCGGGATATTTGACTCCGGACTTCGGTCTAATGAAGACGGTCGCAAACTATCCCGCTAGTTCGGAAATAGTGGGATAATTTGCAAACTAGACCGAGATATCTTGGGATATTATCCCGACCAACTATCCAGCTAATTTGCTACTTCGTTCTAATGAAGACGCAAATAGCTGGATAGTTTGCGATCGGGATAGTTCAAATAGCTGGATATTTGGCAATCTCGAGATAGTGAAGACGGGCCTATTGAGGTTGGAGTTTGGGAGTGGGGAATCAATATAGGATATATAGGAGATAGCTTGGCTCAGATTTAAAAAAAATCTCCCCATATTCTCTACACTATTTTCTCCTCAAAATGTATTTTCTTGAAAATTACTCTATTGTGAATGGCGCTACTGCCTTATTTCTCAAGGCACACTATATGCCATTGAGGTTGGGGAATGGGGAATCAATCATCATGGAACACGTTGACAGGAGATGTCTGGGTTCAGTGGCAGTGAAAATGTCACCAGGCCCTATCGGGCCACGAACGTATGTTTACCGTCATAACATTCTGCTTCTTGTTGTACCACATTAAACTGGCGCATGTGGGTCTATCGTGAAAGGTACACGCATGCTCATCTGGTATGAACGGAAAGGGAGGGGACCTGTGATACACAACATGTAGGGCATTATGATGTGTGCTATGGCATTTTAGGAGACCGTTGCTCAATCTTGGAAGATTCACTAGCAAATTTACTAGAAAATTTGGACAGTGAATGACTCAAAGCCCGGTCAATACACTTTCTAACTGTCCCCATGTACGGGGTAATTTTAAAGTTTGATTTGCATGTTATTTAATGTATCGCCAATATCGGTACGGGAACAGCATGATGAGAAGAGTCAGGCAAGGGGGGTACTCAAGGAAAGTGTCTTATTCCTAAATACATCTTAGTCAAGATTTACACTGAGAAAGGAGATTATTGTAATGTACATGTACACAGAGAAAAGAAAAGTACAATGCAGAATAACATTCTTTACAAATCCCCCCCCCCCCCCTCTCGAAATAGGTCTTTGTGAAGTGCCTCAATACAAATTATTTGATCTACCTATATTTCAATAGTCAGAATGCAAACTGCATAAATTAAGTGTTGCTACATGTAGGCAGGGCAAGCCATTATGTTTGTCCAACTTGGCAACAACTAACGTATGCAGTTCAGATTCTGTCTATTGAAAAACTATTATTCTTACCAAATGAATGAAATAGTTTGTTTCGAGGCACTTCACAAAGAGGTACACATGACATGCATTAAATTTGGTTACATTACCAAAATAGCCTACCGGTAGTGGAATTCCTTCTTTTCAACCCCCCCCCCCCCCCCCAGAAATCAAATGTACACTGTAGGCTAACAGTGTACTTAATAGTGAATACCTTTTGTGGTGTGCTTCACTGCCGCATACTACAATGCCCTTTGAATTTTGTCAAGATTACAAGAAGACATCTACACTTTAACATCATGTCCTGTACATGTAACTCAACCACGAGGTACGCTGAAATGTATCTTTAATTTATCACTCTTGGAAAACAGATGTGAAGTAGACAGTGAGTCACTGGATAACCTGCAAAAAATGATATGATGTGAAAATATCATCTGCTGAAATGCAGAAGGGTGGTAGCTATTAAAGCCGAGTCGGAATGGTAGGTAACACAGAATCACGACCGTCGTCATTGGGTCCTGGTTCCATTTTTTGGAAACCTATGCTCTGATAAAAATAAAGAAATATATAAGAACTTGCAGTATTGGTGTATTGCACACCACAATCATTCTTCCACCTTAAAACTCTTTAGTATTTGATTTTTCATAATTTGTATTTCATATTCTAGCTCATCCTGTATCGATCCCAACTGCCGTTATAAATATGGGATGCACAGAAGTTCTCTGTTCACTGCAAAGGGGGTGTTGTTGCCAGTGCAGCTACAATGTGGCAAGCAAGCTAGCAACTGGGTCTCGGTACACGCTAAAGAACGAACAGCAGTTAATGCAGGGGGCAGACGTTTCTGCTCAAAAGCATGCGGAAAAAAATGTAAAAAACGGACAAAACAATAGGACCGAATCGACAATGTTGTTGCCTAGTTTTGCCGAGCAGTTTAGCTCACCACAAACAGATACAGACTGAACATAGACGAATGTGTATATTAACTCTGTATGAACGCTGATGATATGCCCTATTTAATTTATAGAGGCAAGTGGCAGATCCTGCTACATGTACATGTAGCTGATATCGGGACACCGGTTCCCGATTGGTGCAAGGCCGTCGGACCTGGTTTATCAAAAAACCCAACATGACTCAGGCCTAGATTTATATCGTTCGTATTACTTCACACACTTTCTTGGTTGTCTTTAGCGTCATCACACATTTATTATCTTGCTCTCGCATACAGGTGTACACCAATTCTTCAACATCATGGGCAAAACAAGCAAAGTTTGGAAAGTTTTTAACCAAATTGCAGACGATCGCGTACAATGTAAACTCAGTGAAAAGAACTATGCGTACAGAGGCTCGTCCACGGGAGTGATGCTCACTCATATTGCGAAGAGCCACTCTACAGCTTATGAAAAGGACGGAGCACAGAAGACCATGAGTGATTTTGTCAAAGCACCGCCGACGCCCATGAGGAGTGAAATGATCAAGGATAAGATCGTCGAACTGATCGCTCGCGAAGGTTTGCCTGTAAGTCTGGTAGAAGCAGGCACCTTCAAGGCATTGCTGAAATGTCTTGTGCCAGGCTATGTGACTCTGACGAAGAAGACCATTTCCAATAGGATCAGAGTACAGTATCAGAAAAAGAAGGAGGAGGTAAGAGAGTTCCTTAACAGAGTCCAGCACGTATCGTACACTACAGACTGTTGGTACGAGAGTTGGTACTCGTGATTATATGACTGTGACGGTGCACACAATCGACGAGGATTGGAGAAGGGCCAACTTCGTCCTCGAGACCAAACCCGTGGTGATAGATGGAGAGGAGGCAGACGAACTGCAGCGCGACACCAGAGAAGCGCTCCAAAAAACAATTAGAGAGAGTCGTCGAGGACTGGGGCCTTCGGAGGAAAAGCGTGGCATTAGTCCACGACAATTCGGCCAACGTCCTTCGGATCGGAGAGGGGATTGACGCGGCAGATGTACAGTGTATAGGATGCGCTGTGCACAACTTGCACCTGTGTGTGAATGCTTCCCTTGAAAGCACACCAGCAATTCGAACCCTTTCAGCAGCGGCATCACGGCTTGTCAGCCACTTTAAGCACTCGGTTTTTGCTACGAAGGCGCTGGAAGCAGAGCAGAGACAGATGGGGATTGCAGAGCACAAGCTTGTTCAGTCGGTGAAGAATAAGTGTAATTCCACTTTAGACATGTATCAGAGACTGAAGAAGCTAAGATGGGCCGTCTGCCGTGTTCTAAGCGACAGGAGACACACCAACCTGGGGGATGCCCGCACCCAGGAGCTGAAAGACAAGCAATGGCGTCTGCTCGACGGTCTTATCATTGCCCTTAATTTATGGTACTAGTAAATAAATTCATACTTTTACTAAGTACTCAATGTTAAATTTAGAGGACAATAAATTATTACCAATACTAATAACTAATACTATCATTTATATTTTATAGTTTTTAAAAATCTACTATAGAGCCCAACTCTTAAACTAACAAATATTCAACTTTTTAAATAACTTTTCAAAAGAAACTGACGATTATATAGGAAATGTGAATGATAAATTTATATTTTAAATTTCATTGTTCCTAAAATAATTACGACTATTATGTTGACTACTCTATGCAAACTTTATGGTACCAAACAAATGATTATTATTGATATTATCATTATTCAATTAATATTTTTGCCATCGTTATCAACTTTATCATTGGCTATAACAGTGTATCATCTTTATTCTTAATTATCTCTGTCATCATTTTTATTACAGGTTGCTACTACCGTGCTTTCCAGAGAGGAGCAGACGACATCATCCGTTGTGGCTCCTATCATGGCCGGCATCCTCAACCATCATCTTATCGTCAATGAAGATGACTTTAGTGAAGGCATTCAGGCGCACAGCTACAGCAGAGTTGGCACGACGGTACGTAAATCAGAAATAGATTTGATTTTTTTCTAATAAATAAAACAACACAAAATTAGAGTATAACAAAATTTTAATTGGTGTTTTAAAATACATGTACATGTACATGTATATTCAATGAGAAGGGAAACTGTGGATAACAGTCACTCGTAAAACATGGGAAATAAATTATCTCTTGGTTCATTATTTCACGTAACTTTTTAATTTACCAAGTAATAAAAAAGTTACATAACTGTGGATTTAAAAAATAATATATAGAATGTTCGCTTCAAAGTTCTATTCTATTTTTTTTTGTCTCATTTGCTTATAGATTACAGCTATGTCCAGCAGCAGTCCGTGATACATCTGATGCAGTACCAGTGACTTCGACCTTGAAGGCTTCTGCTTTGGATCCTCAACACAATAGTATGGCATTTGAAGCACGGGGTACGCAAGAAGCAGTGATCGCTGACGATGAAGCCAATGTCATCGTCAAAGAAGATCCCAACGAAATTGATGCTTATCTGCAGCACGCTGCTCCACCTGGCTCGACTGACCCCACTGTATGGTGGGCAGAGAATGCGGACAGGTTTCCCTGGGTGTCTCTCCTGGCAAAAGAAGTACATGTACATGTACCTGACGATTCCTGCGACATCAGTCCCGACAGAGAGGATTTTTTCCTCGGCTGGAAACATTGTGAACAAAAAGCGTTCTTGTCTGGACCCTGACAACGTGGAGACCCTTGTCTTCATGAAAGAGAATCTCAACAAGCAGACGAACAAACAAGAAAGGAAAACCGTTTCAGACTTCACATGAGATGCAACCTTTTTGTGTGGCCTCTCGTGGGATAGAAAGACACAGGTGGGATAGATCTGTTTGAAATCAGGATGGTTTGGTTTTAGTTTATTCACTGTCTGTTCACGGTCTTAATTACATGCTAGCATAATTTTGTTTTCGCCAAAATACAATTTGCAATTCCAGTTTGATCAAGGTAGTTTTCATTATTCAACAGTTCTTTTTATATCAGCGGTTTTCTGTCACAGATTTAGGGATTAGTTGTGTGTAGTGTGAAAATGTAAGACATGGTGCTAAAGAGTACTAATAAAACAATGTACATGTACATGTATAAATGTTCAGTTCTTGTACCCTGTATGGCTAAAGCTATAATTGCCTCTTCATTTGTAACATTTCATTTACATGTATAGCGAACACACCACAGAAAAGTGGAAATCTCTAATGGCGGCCATCTTTAAAAATTTAAAATAAAAATCCCGGATGTGAAACATGTTTGGTTGTTTTACTGGGCCTACAGGTACTTGTTATGTTGCTACACTTTTATGAAGATCTACAGAAAATTACAAGAGAACATTTTTTTTACAAAACTATAATGAAAGCTATACATTTAGAAGTAAATGTAAAAATTGCAACCTTCAAAGTGTCTTGGAAAACAGACAAAGCAATATACATTTGGCAAATTGTAGGACAAAGTACAAATTCCAAGAACTGTGAAGTCTGAAGTGTAAAAAACACAAACAACAATAGCACATCAAGTCATCAACAACACTAATTGAGTACATGTACATGTACAGTGTAATGTACAGTACTGGTATGTGTTGCTGTTTTTACAACCATTTCAAGCATTCCAGGGAAAGTTGACCCCCTAATCTCAAAAGCCAAGATGTCATTACAAAATGGAACAAAACATTCCTTTTACTCTCTAATCTCCTCTCAGCCAGATTATCTTTCTCCTCTACAAGGCCCCAATGGTTCCATTTCCTGCTATAACTTGAATAATAACAAAATTACATGTTCAGTACATTGTAAATGCCAATTACTTTTTTTCCTCCAGAGAATTGCTGGATATAAAACAATATAAATTTGTAAATTTGGGTGGTGCTAAAATGAAAGCAAATTTTCTGTAATTACATTGTATACCAAACTATAATGCAGGCCAACTACTGTTCATGTTCATGTACAACAAACAGCCTAAATGTTTGAAACTTTTCAGCAAGGTTTTGTTGACAAGTTGACAACATGCATGTACATGTACAAGTTAATAGTAACATGTACAACATGATCATTCATTCAGTCGATGATTCATCATTTAGAACCACTCTCACTTTCTCTTCTCGTCTTTATCACTGACTAGTATTCAACAACAAAATGGCTACAATAACAAGTATGTTTGCACTATGTCACAAATGTGTGATGGTACATGTACAAACCTGGCCTGAAACTGAACGTGCTCAAAAAGTTGCTGCAGTAAACTTTCACCATTTCTTGTTGTGCATGACGTCAATGTAGTTCCAAAACTTTCTCCATGCGTTATGATGGACACAACTCGTGCATAATACAAGGCATGTACATGTACATCAAAGAGCAATTCCCTGCTGTAATAATAAAAGTATGACATACACAGTATATTCCTACCTGTATTCACCTGCCAACCAACCACTGACGCTGACGAAGTAAGGCTTTCCAAATCAACAACAGACCACTCAACCATCAAACTACAAAATATATATGCACAGATGAAACCTCCTAACAACTTGTTTACTGAACAATCACCATCTCTTTTGAGGATTTCGTAGTTCTGCGACATATACCTGAGCTACGGTATACAATACAATAGTGTGGGCAGAAAGTGAAACTATGCAGTCGCCACTGTACAAGCTTCCAAAACAAGTCACTCAAATAAAAATTGTCTGTTCTCTCTCTCTCTCTCTCTCTTTCTTTCCTCTGTCTCTTTCTCTTTCTCTCCCTAACTCGCCTCTGCTTTATTCTCAGTGGTCTATCTGCTCGCTGCTGACCTCACAAATGCATTGAATGCTGCTGCAACTTCAACCCATGAAATATGACCTACGAACTTTGAACTGAGGATTGGAATGTCTCAACTCTCATCTTTTTTCCCTGTTTTTCTCTCCATCCCCCCCCCCCCCCTCTCTCTCTCTCTCTCTCTCTCTCTCTCTCTCTCTCTTTCTTCATTTTTCATAACTTTATCTCTCTAACCCTCTCAACTATTTCCAGCTAGTTTTGGACAGTAGCTTATCCAGCAGCTTCTTCACTTGGTGAAACTATTTCTTACTTTCTTACAAGAAAAAATGCTAATATATTACTTCTGAAATAATCTCCATGATGAAAAAAGAATTTCATGAATATATTTGAATTCACATATTTATCTACATGTACATGAACATTTAACATACTTTGTCAACTTGCAAGTATAAACTCTGAACAAGAAAACTTAATTCATTTGTAACAGCCTTGCGATTTCTAGAACTTGGTAAAATCTTTTACTTAATACAGTTCTAACCAAATGTATACTGTAAAATTTGGTCCCTCTCATGAGGCTTTCGGCATTCTCTGAAATCAAAGCTCAAATATCCCGCTTCTATTTCATGTCCAGTGACTATGAAATAGAGCATTTTACTATCCAGGATTCTTTCAAGAACTTTGACCTATTCCACTGATACAGGCTTACTTCAATCTTCCATCCTGGAGGGACTGGTAGAAATAAAATGAAATTTACTTCTGAACTACAAGTTGCATAATCTAAAATTATTAATATTTTGATAAGTTCACCATGACACAGATGGTTCTGTTACAACTATTGAATTACAAATCCAATGGCCCTAAAATCCATTCCATTTAGCATTAAAAGTGCATGTTTAACCTGTGAATAATAGGCCTACATGTGTTCATTTCTTTGTAGTAAAATCACTTTTAAGAAGAAGGAAAAAAATTGGATCATCAACCATCTTTTAAATATAATCAATGCAAAGCTCCACACTCCACAGTCATTTTTTTTTCTATTTACTTATTTTTGTTTTATTTTTTTAAATTTCATATATATATAAAAACACAATTAAAAATATTTTGTGTGGGGGGGGGGGAGGGGTTGGAGGGATCCAGAATTAATTATTTGGCTCTGTGAACAAGTGGATAGTGAGGACATGACGTCACAGACTCATGAGTGAGTTGCCAATTTGTCTAGTGATTTTCAAAGTTTTTCATGTCACTAGTTAGTTATCCGATTTAGCTCAAACTATTTTGATTGGTTTGTCTTTAATATTTTTCTGCTTCTATTGAAAGTAAGTAATTTTTGGAGTGGACTGGCCCTTTAAGCCTTACATGCACATGAACAAGAACACTGTATTTGTATGATCTGTATTTCTACAAGTTTGTTTTTATTCTTCCTTTCTTCTTTATTTGATTTTGATTATTTTTTTAACACAGGAGGATATGTGTCTAATGTCAATTTTATGTCATCTCTTGTAAATGTACCTTAATAATGGGTAATAACAAACATAAATCTTTCATGGATCAAAATAGAAATCAAACTACACGTTCAGGTATGTCATAATATGTTCATAATGCTTTATTTATCATCACATTGGTTAATTTATATCATCTTTTCTAAAGGTTATCAAAAAAATGACAACGATTCATTTCAGTATCAATAAAAAGTTTGAAGCATGTCATTACCATCTGTACGATGATTCGATGACACATTTAATGCATATTATTTGGATTAGATTCCCATTTTTCTGTCCACACTTTGACATTTGTTTTGATATGCGCAGATCAAATAACAAAGATGATACTGCATTTGGATCATTGCATGTCAAGAATATGAAATATGACTGCGCTTGGATTAATTTCAATTTTCAGGTGCATGACTGTCTTCCTTATGTTTCTTTTTCTAAAGAGGATAATAGCTCCTGATCCAAAGGCATTGTTCTGTTAAAGATGTACAGGGAAAGTTCACATTCTCTGTCCATGTGTAGGCATACATGTATGTACATTTCATATTTTTGTTTTTAATCTGTAGGCTTACAGTGTAGAGTAATTTGTCAATTATTATCATTAATTTCAGAAATGTTATGCACTAGAGACACTCATACATGTACAATATACTGTACATTGTAGATGTACATTGTAGCCCATTCTCTATCATGTCCCTGGTATAAGAGAACAGTATTACAGAACATCAAATATTATGAAGATTAATATTGAGTTATCGACAGTGTCAACATTGCTGTATTATTATTCATATATTCATATCCGTATTCCTATTCACATTCATATTTGAATCACAATCGCATTCATATTCATATTGGAATGTTGTGGAATGTTGTGACATGTTAATAACAGGGGTGATAGTGAGCACTAAAAAAAAAATAGGTTTTTTGATTTCCCCTCAACCACGCCCCCCTTGAGTAAAAATAAATAAATAAGAGGATTCGCGGGGAAAAAATGGCATCTAACAACATTCCCCCCCCCCCCTTTCGAGTAAGAAAATTGGGACAAAATTAGGGAAAAAAATAGGGGGAAAAATAGGGCAAAATAGGGAAGAATAGAGAAAATAAGAGGGAAATCGGGAAAATCAGGATAAAATAGGGAAGAAGAAAAAAAATCGGGGAAAAATTTAAAAAAATCGGGAAACCGATTTAAATCGGGTTTTTATCAGGTCTGTAATAATCAAGACCTACAGAATGGAAAGAAAAGACACTGAACTAGACAGACTGTACAGAACGCTGCAAGCTTACGAGTTCATGTACAATGCATGCATCTATTCTCTACACTATGTTATTCTAAGTGGACGATCTGTTTATTGTATCTTCCTTGCCATCTATGCCAAGTTGTGTGACTGAGTATGACCGTATGATTTAAGGATTGGCAGACATGATATTGGCAGCTTGCAGGTTTACGACCAGATTCCCAAAATTACAATATTCCCTTCCCAATTAAAGCTACAGACACGCATGATTATGAAGACCACCTACATGTACACAAAGTCATCCAAGTTTATCATCTATAATACATGTATGAGATATACAGTAAGTTTAATAATATACAGTGTATTTATAACTTATAAGAAATGTTAATACCATTGGTATGTACACTGCCCATGCACTACAAAGATTATGAACACATCTAGCCTGTATGAATTAAATTCTCAAGTGGGTATAAAATTAACCTTAACCGATTACTGTAACCCATTCAGGGCAATTGAATTAGAAAGACTCGCTATCATTATTATTATTATTTATTAATTACTTATCGTTATCATTTTGTACTTAAGTTAAATCAAAAAGCTTGTTTGGGGGTTATTCATGTTCTTCATTTATTCTGTTGATTCAGGTCCCTTTAATAAAGTAATTACCGACAAATGAAGATTATTTATTAGCTTATAAATGGAATATATGCAATTATCTTACCATTCACACATTTAGCTTGTGCTGTCATTAATTACATTGTAGGTAAAACTACTAACCATCCACATACAAAAAAATCTCACCATATACAATACTGCAGTGTGTTGTGAGCTGTGCAGTTGACAACGAAGGCTTAATTAATTAGTATTTAAAGCCCATCAATAACTGAAGTGGCTAAATTACTGTAGAGCTGTCCTTCATGGCTTTGTATCATTACATACAAAAAATTTACATGCTCTGTACATCTCCTGTTAGCACACATGTCAGTAGTGCGCACATACCGCTTTCTCAAGCTAACCCATCTCATAATAGGTCTGTCCACTCAATTACTCTTTCACCCCTCCTCCCACCCCTTTTGTCCGATCTCCTAGTATAAATGAAGAGTAATGAATGGGTTTCTTTATTTTCACAGGGATTTCCAGTTTCCAGAGAGAATGACTCACTGTACTTGGAAGGATCCACCCATTGTTATTCTAATGTGGTACATATGATAACACCATACGGAAGGACAACTTCAGTTTGTTGGGAATATATTACAAGAAATGAAGGCATAGAAAACAGGATACGGTTGGGAAAAATTGAGGGAAAAATTGACTGGTTTAAACACTATTACAGTATGTCACAATACAAAGAACCGGAGATAGAAGTACATGTAGTGTGTACATGTACATGTAGAGCACTTTATAAATGGAATTCATTATTATTATTATTATTATTATTATTATACATGTAGTTGTACACATGTACATGTACACGTAGGCCTTCATGTTCTTACATGTACTGTACATCCCTCGTACTGAGAGCAGTTGCACTACACCATGTTTAAATACAGTATACAATACACATTCGTTCAGAAATTTCACCAACATGTACAGTAGATGTAAACCCCTTGCATTGTTGACATGTTTGAGACAGTACAATGTACTATTGGCCTACATACAATACTTGTACAGTATTCATGCAAATGTGCATTGTTGTAGACCTTGTTGTAATTGTACATGACAGTGTACATTTGTACATACATGTACACATGTACATTGTATGTTCTCCCTTGTTTTTCACTGTGGTACATCGGTACTACGGACTTACATGTACAATATGTACATGTAAATGTACATAATGTACATGTATCTTATGTACAGTAGTTCACAATATCAAAATATACTGTTCACATTCAAGGGCAATACTACACTTTACAACTGCACATTATAAAATATAGAGGGCAAGTTCAAGTCTTTGAGAGTAATGCACTTCAATGTTGTTTACGTGTTGGTTTCGTTCTCAGAGTTCACCTTTTCTTTATGTGTATTGTTATTATGCAGAGTGCATGACAGTGAACGACAGTCCACACATTCCATTGCCTTTGTCAACATTCCAAGCTTTGACAATCAACCAATGACTGTGTGTTCATGCTACAATGAATACAAAGAACAAGAGACAAGCGTTGTCTTGAGGGGGGGGGGGGGGGTCCGATTTCTAGATTAATATCTCAAAGTTATAGACTGTTATTGGCATGCCAACCCAAAAAGGTGAACTTATAAATTTATGTCAACATGAAGATCGGCAAGTAATCTTACCATACATCTCAATTTGATCAGCCAATAAAACTTTGCTTCTTAGAATTATAGAAATATTTGATCAACTTCAAGTAGCCTGCAGTGTACAGTAAGTAAATTGTAAGTACTACATTGTACATCAAATACAGTACCATAAACATGAACCATAAATACATGTACATTGTACTACTGTATATTTCAAATTCCAATATTATTTTCTTCCTGGAGTAAAACTAGCCTTTACTTTTTAGACACTCTAGACATAATAATGTAAGGCCATTAAAAAAAAATATTTTAAATCATGTTGAGCATTCCATCACCCCCCCCCCCCCCCCCCCCCCCCCCCCCCCGCTTCCTTTCTTGAGGTCATCTGCTTTTTTACTAAAATTATCCTACATGTATTCTGAATTTTTTTAGAAATAAAACATTAATGCTGGAGGCCATTTTGGAACCAGACTGTCAGGGAAAAGGTACAGGGCGGCCATTTTGAAGAAGAAAAAAAAGGGCCTCCTCCATCCTAAAAAAAACATGGGAGCCCTGATATTAAGTTGGTTTTAATATGAGGGTTGAGCACATCAACTGATTTATCCATTCAAGCTAGCCTACATCACGGTACATGTACATGTTTAGTATGTGTAGGCCTACATGTTGGGTGGCTAAACTGGGTTACATGTAAAATGATGCTGATGGTGAGAGATGTAAATTTGCATTTAAATCCATGGGAAAGCCCCAGAGCTGATCTCAACGGCCTTTTTCAGAATCCACCTGACTAGAAACTCCAGTAAGTCCCACAGTCAACAGCCCCAGCTTCCAGTACCAGGTGGTTCAAGTTTGTAGTCTGCAGACACAGCCTCTAATTGGACACCAGGACATAAATTAATCCATCAAGTCTTGAGCAGAGCCTAACTCTGTCAGTCTCTGTCTGTATCATGATCAGCTAAAGTAAAGAGCCTACATGTATGGGGTGCAGAGGACCATGCAGTCTGCATCTAGTCTCAAGGTTCAGACACTCTGTTACGCATTATGACTGACAAGGGTTTGTTCCTGCAAACTATTTACCCGGTAGTTTGAATGGTTTGAAATATTCCTCAGGAGAGAGCCAAGCCAAGGAGGATCTAAATTCCAACATGTCTGAAACCTGTCATTTTGGTTAATTCACTGGGCTATTCTTTCAGTGTCATGGCCAGGCCAATTTGCTGTGCGACTCCAGAACGTGATGCTAAGAAACGTACATGTACATGTGATCATGTACAATGTACATCCATATATAGATCTTATCTGGGGACCAGACATCTGAATTTCTACAGTTGAACAACGTTTTGTTTCGTTCCATTTGGTACCAGGGGGAGGTGGTGCATTGCACCGCTGGCCCACCACCAACAGGGTGTATTGTTCATAACGGGCAGAAACTCCTGACAACCGGTGGAAGAACACCTGATGACCCATGTACCTGGTGGTGCACAAGACAACGAGTCTCTTGTTTTCTTTAACCTGCCTCTGCCTCATGTCCTTGTACATGTAGGTCTTTTTATCAGGTTCAGACCTACCTGTAAAACCAATCAAATACTTAATATTCATATTTAATTATACAAGTTGAACATGGCAGAGTTATTCAGTTGTACATGTACATGTACATGTATCATATTGGGTTTTACAATGTAAACAGATGCTAGATCTCAATGCTCAAATGTCACTTTATATGCACAAACGCAATGAATCCAGGTGGCACTGTCATAATCAGTATACCAGACGGATGGAATTAAATGCTTCCAAATATGAAGAAAACCAGTGAATGGAAAGAATAGCATTTTACTCAGAAGGAGTTGATTATCATATGGACCTACATGTATGTACATACACTGTACATGTACATGTGTAGAACTGGTCCCATTATAGAAGAAAGAGCTTTGAAATTGAGGTTATAGGGTTCATTCCTGCACAAATCATGATCTCTTTCCCACATGTATCCTGCAGCCTTGCTTAAAACCATCAACTTACTGAGATGTAGAGTATTGATGTGTAGCTTTATACATGTACAGTACATTGTGTTTCTAGAAATTATTTTCAAGAAATAAAGCAGGAGTTTGAAGGTTCTTTTCCCCATTAGCATGCTCAAGGAGTTACTCTAGATCTGGAGCATCAGAGGCAAGTCTGAGTAGCGACTTACCCCGTGTCCACACACAACAAATTCATCGTATAACTATTCTGAAATGGAATACAACTGTAACTACATGTACATGTATACCGTTTCGGAATAGTTATACAACGAAATTGTGTGAGTACACTTATTAACGATACATCATAATTATAAAGAAACGTCGTATAACAAAACGTGGGTGTGGGCATCGTTTCGAACTAGAACTCGATAAAGAATCACAGAATGTGTTGTGTGTGGATGTACATGTATATGGTCGATCTAGAACGATATAACTGGGCGGGGATTAACGTGACCGTGCGCGAAAGGAGACCTGACCTCTCATTTCCGCTTACGTTTCATGACCACAGTAGCAAACTGCGCACCTACAGTACATGTATACGATGTCTCGCTGTTGAGTTTCTGATTACTTGTTCTTGTGTGCGGATGCTCTGTTCAATATATGATTTTTTTTTTTTATACAAAGTTTCTTTAAAGAGTTTTTGGATATATTTGTTTGTGTGTGAACACACTGTATAAAGCCTGTTGAAATAACTCTTAATTTCCAAACATAATTTCCAAACTGCCCTCCATGTAGACTGCTTGGATAAATCATGGACCTACTTCCATGGATCGATCTGCAGTTGAAGGCTACACGTGCAGGGTTTTCATTAGACCTATTTACATTACACAGCCCAAACATTATTTCCAAAAAATCATCGTTTTGGGGGAGAGCCATTTATAATACTGGAAAAACCCTTTAAGAACAACATTGAGGTTAGCTTATTTTGATCGTTTGGTGAGAAGTGCGCAATCTGCGCACGCACAGCTAAAAACAAAAACATTGAAAATCGACCTCTGGTGTGTAGTTTTTTTTTAAAAAGCTGCCAAAATTTCACTGATTATTGCAGTGTAAATTAAAAACTTCAGTACGATTCCAGTTCTTTGTCATGTGACTCTCCTTGAGCACTTAAAATCAGTATGAATAAAAACCAACACTTTTTTATGAGTTTTTTTCAGTAGTGTAAATGGCAATCCAAAAAATTGATGATTTTTCAAAATGGTTTTTGGGATGTGGAAATGGGCCTTGTGATGCAACTCAGCTCAGTGAGCTTCCATGTTTACAATGTAAATCCCATCAGTTCCCTGGCTGGCTTTATCGAACAAATATGAAGTGAAAAGGAGATTTCGATTCATCCTCAGTCTCCGTTGTAGATTTGTTATCAAATCCAATGAAAATACAAACCAAGACTGCCACACAGAATTGATAGCTAGGGAAAATAAACACGAAGTGACACACTTAAATCAATACATTATCTTTTATGATTCTGCAAGGTGGTTTCCTTACTGTCTAGAAAGGTTGGGGGGAAAAACAGAATTGTTTTTTAACCAGTAAAAGACTAACATCCTCACAGCAAAACTAGTAAAATTCAACGTAAAGTGATACAAAAAAATGAATACAAAGATATCTGTTTAACTAGAAGTCCCTGGTAACATGTACTGTACACTTGTACATACATGTACATTATACTTGTATATATATTTGTAAGGGGCAAGTAGTCTGTCATTCCTTCTCCATCCCCCCCCCCCCCCCCCCTCGGCATGAGCGCCAGGAGGGTCAAATCTGACTGACAAGAGCGCTATTCAAGAACCCATTATTATTATTATTATTATGTGCATGCAGTATTGAACATGAACATTCCAGTGCAATCTTGAAATTGTATCAAGAGAACAAATGTACATTACAGTGGGACCTTGGGGAAATAAATTGTAACAAAGGGGTTTATCACTCATGATTACGATCATAATAATTCAAGAAAGTCTTGGATAAAGTTGGATGTCTGAAGAATAGTCTAGTCTTGGGTCAAGGACAGAACAGGTGTATTTACTTGAATTTGACCTCAATGTGACCCAGTTTAGAATAGATGAGAACAGACCTTTTTAAAAATATACCCGATAGAAATGCGTAACTTCCATAACAGAAATATGTACACCCACCCACACACGCAGTGTACAGTTCAGTACATACATGTACAGTATGTGCACTGTACATAGTGTTACGGGTTTATATACAGCATCCCCAAAACAAACATCCTTTATGTACACTGTACACAGTTATTTACATATCAGCTAGAATTCCAATACAAGCTGTTCAACCAGCCTGGTAATGTACAGTTTAGATTTTAACAAAATAAACTAAGTGAGAATTCTCTTACACAACATGTCAGACTGTCAGTCCACACAGGACATGCTTAATTTACATACTATGTATCCTTCAGCTCCAGTTTGACTTTGAAGTTCTGGCAAAAATTGCCTGCCCTGAATACAAATTATACAAACTGTCTTTTGCTATGTGTACATTAGGCCTACAAATATGTCAACTTACTTTTTATATGAAGGCCTACTGTACTGCAAAATGTGTTAAATGTTTTAAAACTATTTTCTCAGCGGCTTGGGTAGTCTTTAAAACAGGTAAAAAGTATGTTTGGAATTTCGACAACAACCATGTTCTTGCATGGGTTCAATACTGCAGGCCTACATGTAGCATAGGCCTGCAGTATTATGTACTGTACATGTAGGCCATACTGTTTACATTTATTAACAAAATTAGACAGTCCTATCCCATCAAATTTAATCTGCTTACCTACAGCTTAGATATGTAAAATAGTTCAAATTTTCATTTCAGAAGTTGTTAATTCCAAAAAATTGTAATGTGTACTTTTATTCTTGCTACCCAAATCGATGGAAAAATAAAATATTTTAAAGCTGGATTGGGTACTACATACTGTACAGCCAAGTCAGATTACATTAATTATTATTTCAGTCATGTCAGTAAATGACAATAAATATTTGTTTCCCAATAAAAATATTATGTACAGGTAATACACTGTACATTTCAGGTACTGAAGAACATGAAAAAGCGGAATCTTCCAATTATTGTTTTAAAAAGCCCATATTCATGGCAAAAACTTTCAGAAAATCTTGGAAAATTTCAGGGATTTTTTTATTGTTTTGCAGTCTGAAACATGTGACAATTCTGGTTTACCTTTGTCTCCAATAATATTTCCTGTTCCTTGTCAATTGTATTCTATTTGCATGAGGAAGAGCTTCCTTTAAACTCCAACTTTTTAAGCTTGCATTCATGAGTAACAACTCTTGGTCACTGTATGATCCAAACAATTGGAGAGTCCCAAGTAATTCCACAAACCTCAGAATGGATTTTTGAGCCGCATGCATGACAGCAATTTATTTTTTCATATTTTTTTTATAACACATCATAGATCTATTGACATTTTTTTTTTTTTTTTTTTTTTATTATTAGAAAAATGCTGTAAGAACAGAAGAAACCCAAGTTAAAATCATACAGGAGCAGATCAGATATTTCTCTAGTAAAAAAAAAAATGAACAAGAAATCAAATCTTTTTTTAGGTCAATGTAATTTTTTTAGTGAAAATATACATCACAGTTATAAGGGGGAAAATCTGCCCCATGACCATGATGTTTACCTCACAACAATTCTTATTTTACATGTAATTAAACCAAACATGAGCATACATGTGGGTTGGTTAGTAGACTTTGAAGACTTCCTGATAAACATGCACTCAATATTTTTTGATGGTAAAGATTGTTGTTACCATTTGTTAAATTCAAAGAATATAAACTTACTCGTCCTGTAGCCTTCTTGTATCTCTGCACAGACTTGTCAATCAGTTCCCCGACACTCAATGTTCCCTCTCCACATGGGACAATAACTTTGATTGCTCCAAAACAAACTGTCACCTTCATGATGGCTATTATTCCGTCACAAAAAAGATAATCCTGAATTATTTCAAAAGATCTGTTTCTTTGATCACTCACTGATCATTTCCTCCACATTACAGTTTGATTTATCATAGTTTTGCCAGTGCATCTGAAGATCCTTGAACTTGAAAAGAGATTAAGAGTTACACCGGTTTCTTTCCATTATTCAAATGAGTGGAAAAGAATCTGTTGACGTTATTCTAACTCAGTCAGCACAGTCTAACTCAAGTTTTGATGCAGAATTTATAGAATTGCTCACTACGACACTTAGAGTAGATCTAGAGTAAATCTCCACATGTAGGCCTAGTCAAATATTCATGGATTTCTACTGTTGTAAGCAGTTTAATTCACAGGTGGTGATGAGATGTCTAGATGATGTGAGCACCGGGCGTGTTTCATCACTGAGTCATTCCTTGCAGCTCATTTAGCACACACCCTCCCACGACAGCGCTCTATTCAGCGACTGACTGGAAATCGAGCCGCTAGTTCCCCGTTACTTGATGTGTGGGTGCTGCATCTGTGTTTATCCAGCGCAACATGCCATTCCTATTCGTAACCCAGCGCAGCTGCACACAGGTGTTGTATACACGGACGGAAGGTGTTTCTGTCCCGGACGATTTCCTAAAGGAAAACGGACAAAGATAACACAAATAAGAAGACGGTTAACGTATTACAGAAATAAACAATATCACTAAAAGGGTGTCCTTTTGTTGTTAAATGTACAAGCGGAGGCGGTCCTTTGTTGAAATTTAAATTGTATCACATATAAATCGATAAAATTCGATGTTGTATTGAAACGATGAAGAATCGAAGGCGGCCCATCTCGGCTGGGTCGATCGCGAATCGTCGATCAAATATCCGTTTGTTTAATACAAGACACAGTCACTGGCTGTACTGATGATGAAAATACAAAAATGAACAGATAATGAGCTCTAGGAAAATTAAAACTTACCTTGAAAAAAACTGAACACCGAAATTAAGAAGTCCAAATGAAAATAGGAAACAGATTTTTAGCCGCATCTACTGCGTAACTCAATACCTTCCCGATATGCGGATCGCATACAAATTTTACACGTCTTGAATTTGATGTTGCATGCTGCCGTAAATAATCGTGTGATGGCGCTACACATTTTTAAATTTCGTCTGCTCTAAATTTTCAATATGTGCCCCACCCATCCTCCTCATTACAAAGCCCATCCCCCGCTCCAAATTATATTAGAACATAACTTACCCGGGAACTTACCCTGTTAAATCGATAAGCTCTGGTATAATTATATTTACAAGAAGTGAGAGAGGATTAATATGGCTTTAAGTACAAAGGCCAAATCACCATTTTAAATGAATTTGCACACAAGTTTTAAAAAGGACCAAATTGAAGAAAAAAAAGGACCAAATTGAAAATGGGAGAGAGAGAGGGAGAGGAAGGGGCAAATAGTGAGAAGAGAAAATGTTTTTAGAACTTGAGAGGGTCAGAAAATAAAGTAATAGATTCCTGAGCATATTCCGAAACAGGCTAGTAAGCTACGACCCCCTCTTTGAGAAAAAAATCATCACGATCGGAGTCAGGGGGGGGGGGTGTAGGTTTTTGAAAATCGTCATTCAGTGAGAAATGGTAAAAAAAAAAAACTATGGGCCCCTCTCTAGCTTGGAAAAGTAAACAGCTTCGTGTGCATTTCTTCACACCCTCCCCCCCCCCCCCCCCAACAAAAAAACAAAAAATCCTTCATAAAATATAGACGGCGAAAATAAGTATAAACCTACAAGCATGCCAAGTAAAATACGAATGGTGGTGCATAATTTGAAAAGAGGAGGGGCACATGCTCGTTAACATTAATTTTAAAGAAGTTCTTAAAATGTCGACAGCATTGAGCAGAAATATGAGTAAAAGGTTCTGAGTAAGTCTGCCAGACAGAAAGAATAAAATATACCTTGCCAACCTAATCATTTTAGACGTTAGCTTTCTCGACCCGCACACTAACTAATCATAAATCCATTTCTCGTCCTCTTAATTCATCCCTCATGGTGGTGTTCTCTGGTTCGAGTTCAAACGCCGGTCAGAGAAAGGGTGGATGCATTAAATCGAACTATCTGGGGATTGGGCAATAATCATAAGTCACGCTCTAATTGCATGCACAAATTTCAGAAATTGTGAATGGATGTCTGGGCTAGCTTGTGAGGCCGTACGTACTTGGCCTAAAATGAACTTGTGTAACCTACGACTGAGGCATGCTCATTTCTGTTCATTCCTAAACATCTTTTTAGCGTTTCTTTTAAAACAACGTCCTTGTCCTCTTAAAAAATATTAATGAATCCAGACAAAACTGTGCATAGTTTTATTTAACGTATTTTAGTCAATGTAATTCCATTTTGTTGATGTCACTCATTGTTTAATTTATTTAGCCGTGTTGATTTAAGTTAGTTGATGAAT
This sequence comes from Strongylocentrotus purpuratus, assembly GCF_000002235.5. NCBI lineage: Eukaryota > Metazoa > Echinodermata > Echinoidea > Camarodonta > Strongylocentrotidae > Strongylocentrotus > Strongylocentrotus purpuratus. The sequence goes on along the minus strand of NW_022145575.1, from coordinate 1,916,776 downwards.
AGCTTATTGATGCTCACTATGATTTTGATCTAGCTTTTTCATTCTATTGATCTTTCTATATGAAACTTATCGCCTAAAAATGTTTTGAGCCCCTCCGTGAGAGTAAAATTTTGGCCGCTTTCATGAAATAACATGTCAAGGTACATTGTTTTTCGTATACTTCATATGTGTTGACTTAAATCTCCCCCTCACGCACGAAATAATTGGTGTGTCTAAACCTATTTAATGCAACATCCATCCCATATTTCTGTTGTTTTCATCTTCATCTTTCATTTGTTCTCTCATTCATACTTCTCTCCTTCTCACCCTCGTTCTTTCCCGCCTGTTCCTTTTCTTTTAACTTTCCACTCTTTTATCGGCCCTTTGTTTCTTCGTCCCTTTTTCTCTACTGACCCCCCCCCCCCTTCGAGATCTCCTTCAAAAGTATACTAATTATTTTACTCAAATGTATTATTCCTCCTCCTTAATGTGCCCTATATTCACTCATCTAAGTACATGTAGGACTATCATAATTATTAAAAAGTCAAGAAACTATATCGCACACTTTTATGATTTATATGACTATGTTTGATTTTGTAAAATAATCCGATCCGAATTCTGAATTGACCCTTATATTGTGATTTATAATATAGCACCAAATGTCAATGCACTTGTTCGTATATAGGGCGGGGGCGTCGCCAGGGCATTTTAAAAAAGGGGGTACCCGCTCTCAGTCCTCAGGCCTTTCCCAACAAGCCTTAACGTAAGTTTCAAAACAAATTGTGGCAACAAACATAAGCAAAAGAAAGGGGTTGTAAAATATATATTTGTTTAAAAAAAAAAAAAATTAGATATCTAAAATAGTTTCCAATAGTTTAGGGGGCGTTATCCCTATCCCCCTTTGCAGCAACGCCCCTGTCTTGGCTTCGGACAATTTATATTCTTGACCGCTTATGAGGGAAGTGGGTCAGTCTTTCTGGTCAGGCGACTCGGAAATGAAATATAACTTTTAACTGGGGAGGACATAAAAATATGATACACATTTTTTTTAATCGACTGCTCGAAAGTAGAGCATAATGTCTGACAATATACCGGTATAGGAAACAAAATATAACTTTTTGTATACCATAACTGGGGCGGACATAAAAATGTGATACAATTTTTTAACTCTTTTTAATCCACTGCTCGAAAGTAGAGCATAATATGCCTGACACTAAACGGTATAGGAATAAGGTAAAACTTAACAAAACCAAACAAGAATATGACTATTTGGGACAAAAGCATTTTAAATCGAGATTATTTGAATGACTAGATCTTTCAGATTTGTGTTTCTGACCACTTTGTCAACCAACAAAACAGGTGCATTTTATAAACATAAAACATAAATTGAAAATATAGATCTCGGTTTTATGTTCCGTACTGTTCCCATTTCTGTTATTTCAATTTACTCCTTTTTAAATGATGTAGTTAGTTCGACCTATATTGTTTATTTATTTCATTGGAGTTTGTTGGTTAGAGACGTAAAAACTATCATTTCTTAGTTTAAGGCCGTTTCTGCATTTACAGCATCATTTCTTCCCAGGTCGTATGAATTATTCCACGTTTTATCATTGACTGATGAATTTATTTTTCCAAAGCCTTTATGTGAATGAAAAATTCTGCCTAATTTGGATAAGCTTTTTATAGGCTTTATTATTTATTTAACACCTAATTTGGTTTATTTAAAATGTATCATGCTCGACGCATAATTAAAATCTTTAATCAAATCAAAGCAAATAAATTTGTATCACATTAAACCATGTGGGAGTACTATCAAAAGTGTATCTCACATTTTTATTAGAGACTATATGACATTCATTCATATTTTACGTTTTTGTATCAAGATAAAGATTATGGAAAACACGGGCATTTCATATTGTAAAGCTACCAGACATGGTTATAAATGATAATATCAATTTAATTCGCCATAGTAACCCATTTCCCATGACTCTGTTTCATAAGCTGGCGTGGTCCCGAGAGTCTACCAATAGTAATCGGATGACGTTATAGCTTGCGTCTAACGGTGGTCAACTCCCCTACCATCATGTGAAGTTCATTAAGCAGATGTAAAGGAGATTAGTTTTTATTGTGAATTGGGGACATCGTCGATGGGCCTGACGTACACGGTGCCCTTTTCTCCTCTTTCTGCGAAAAGTCAGTCGGCGATTGGGAAAAAGTTTAATCAAGTTAGGAAGGTCCATGGGTGGATCCCCGGTAGCGGTAGCGGTTCTATCGGAAAGCTTTTGGGCTCGGTTCGGCAAAACTTAATATTTTTTTCTCTCTCTCTCTTATCTATTTTGTCACAGATGCAGTTTGTATTATTTGTTTTCATACGTTTTGATGAATATTATTATTTAAAACATTAAAGAGCGAAAGAAATAATACCGCAAAATGGCGTAGATCAAAGAGTAACTTTCAAATGAAATATAATGACGTATCCAGACATTTAAACACAAATGGGACGGACCCCCCCCCCCTCCCTGTACACTAGAAGGGTTGTCGGGTAGATTACTACAAAATTGTTTGTGTTTCTAGGGGGGGGGGGTCTTGAAACGTTCGGTGCAAAACTTTCAGAGGTATAAATGTAAGAGGTAAAATGTCCGAGGTAAACAAAATGTTAGACGTAAGACTAAATTTTGAGATAAAAACAAAATATGTGTAGGCTTATATTTTATTATAAATTAATAAAATGGATCTTATGGGGGGGGGGATTTTAGCCCATATAAGCTTTCTCCTTGTGAGCAAGCCTGCTTCATACATGACAAATAAAAGATTTATAACTTTTAAAAAAAAGATTGCACTAAGAATCAACATTTCTTTGATACTATATCAATACGGGATTCCAATGAATTCTTTAAGTACTATGTTATTTTATAAAAACAATTGCTTCATTATGAGTCCAATTTGTACCTCTGACATTTTTACCTGTGGCACTTTTACCTCTGACACTGTTACCTCTGATATTTTTTTTTATCTCTGACAATTTTTACCTAGCACCGGAGGGCTCACCGTCTCCGAGCCTCATTCAACAAACAAATTGTCACCCCCCACTCAAATTTGTATTGATTTTAAATGCAATATTTTAAGCGAGAAACATGTAGAAAATGAAAGCATGAACCCGAAGCTCCCCCTCAAAGTCCCTCCCCACCCCCCCCCCCCCCCCCCAGCACCAAATAAAAAATATCTCGAACCACGCCTGGAGTCCCTCCGCACCCAAACGTTATACGTCTTGATCATTTGGGGGAGGGTTCTCAGAGGGGAGTCGAACCTCTTGAGTCGAAACTGTAAGGTGCTGGAGATGAAGTAGATCAGAATCTAGGTGAGGCAAATTGAAATATTTATTTTATTATTATACGATCGTTACCAACCAGTTCAACACTTGCAGTATTTTATTGGTTGGTAAATACCGTGTGAATCAAAAAAAAGGTTACACCTAGAAAATTGCTAATTATTTTAAAATTCATCTATGAACAGTGAATTATTATACATCTTATGAAAGAGTGTTTCATCTCAAACCATTTGGTATCATTTTTGTGTTGTATGTGTTTACGCTTGGATGAACACGAGGCATTGTTTGCGAGAGTGCAAAAATCGACTTGCGCCAAAGTGATGCGTACAGTATGTATTATGTTGGGATTAGTGGAGTGAGAGAATGAATTAAATGTATCAAATGAAATGCATTGCATATTTTTGCAAAGGGCAAAGTCACACCACCCACACACACTCGCACAAAATGTTCGTTGATATTTGATATTCGATATTTGATATGTGTGGCATGATTAATTTTGTTAGGAATGTTATTTGGATCTGCAAAGACCGAATTAATACCCAAATCCAAATTGTTTTATTCAAACATCACATAAGCAACTTTGGCGCTAGTAGATTTTTGCACTCTCGCAAACAATGCCTCGTGTTCATCCAAGCGTGAACACATACCACACACAAATGATACCAAATGATTTGGGATAAAAAAAAACTCTTTCATAAGATGTATAATAATTTACTATTTATAGATGATTTTTGAAATAATTAGCAATTGTCTAGGTGTAAACTTTTTTTTGACTCACTCTGTAGTGGTCCCAGACTAAACATTACATTACATTCCCTCCATTTTATTGTACAAACTCGCTCGACATTTTGTAAACATGTCAATATAATATTAAATTATCACATGTGCTTTACTCGTTGAAACCACCAAAGTACCAATTAGAGTGTGGGTTATAATTATTTCGCAGAATCATGATCATCATGTCGATCGAATGTAAATATAATGAAGTTGTATCGTGGCCATATTTGTTATGATTTTCCCATGTGGATGTTTTGTGAGAAAGCGTTAACCCCCACCCGCTTTTTATGGCCCAGCATTAAAATAAGGCGAGTTATGTATCTACTTCAATCACATGGGGCTACGCATGTACATTTCACGCCTTCCCCCTTATGGAGGTGATTCCATCCGCCCCTACTCAGTGGCCACGGAACTGCAGAGAGGGGGTGGGGGTAGGGGCTGCAAAAGTAGACTCGTACAATACAGCGGCATTGCAGGAAAACATGTTTGTTCGCATGCTTAGCCACCCCCCCCCCCTCCCCCTCCTTTAAAATGCTACCCCTTGTTTATCAATTTCTGAGTTTTCCACCCGTTACTCATACAGATTGTCAGAATTCTTCACAAGTTTCATGTTCTCGAAACTCTCCACTGGGAAAGAAAACAGGATGCAGAAAAAGCTGTTAAACTTCGAGTATTTCTTCTATTAGTTTTTTTTTTTGTCGAATTTGAAATATAGGGGCTTCTTCTAAATGTTCGGAATTTCAAATAAAATAAAGTGAAATTTCAGAATATCGAATAATTCGATTAGAAGTTTACTCTTTATAATCATTATCATCTTTACTTATTCGGCAAAAACAAAATCAAGCAAGCGGTGAATACAAAACATAAACAGAAAAGCTCATTCCTGGATCAATAAATCCCAAGCGAGCTCGTATTAAATTCGTTTCCTCGTAAGCATGAACCTTTAGAATACCCTCGAAAAACTTGTGTTTTTTTACAATTCAAATCGATATTTCTAACTTTTGATTGATATCCACATTTTACATAATAGGCGGTGTCACACAGAAAAATCACTTTAAAAAATCCCTTGAAAAATCCTTTCAAGGGAGAATTTTCTTGCTTCGTTGGAGGATTTTTGAAGGGATAATATTGATGACAGACAGCAATAACTAAAATCCGGATTTTTGGCCTCTGTGTGACACCGCCTAATGTCCTCCATTATTTTATTTTCCATCTTTGTAAATGAGAATGAAGCTTTATAGAGAGAGGTTGAGTTCTGGTAAAGAAACAAAAAATGAAAACTTCCTCATTCTTTACGGGTCAATTTGAAAAATACCAGTAGAAAATTAATGTCGCCAGAAAATGGTTGCTCTTCGAATAAAAAAAAATGCTCTCATGTCCGAAATATTACAAGAAATAGCTAAAAAGTTTGGACCACACTTTCAAGTCACATGACGTGTGTAGTCCCAAAATAGTTCTCCAAATTCCATGTGCAGTCAGTGCATGAGGTTTTCACCAAGATTGAGTTGTTCGGGTATTTTATTTCATTTTGTACATTCCAAAACCTCACAATTGGCCTATACGAAAATCCCTATGTACTTCGCAATCAATCTTTCGCAGTTTTTTGTTTTGCTTTCTTTTTTTTAAGCAGTGTAATCGAATGACCAGTATACTCAACTTTTTAACCAAAAATAAAACCCAAAACAAATTTGAAATGAAGCGTGACTACCTCTTAGTTTGTTGAGTGATGGCATGTGTACCGATTTTCGATCGTGATGATAATTTGATTGCACTTGGAATACAATAAACATTATTCATCTGTCATTGCCGAGACCAACTCGAAAGCCATGATGGGCCATCCTCGTTATATAGTGCCAGTGATGATGATTATGATGACGCTCATCAGTAATGCTAATGATACACGTAGTACGTGATGATGATGATCACGGAGACAAGGATGATGATGATGATGATGATGATGATGATGATGATGACGATGGTGATTTATTTATTCATATATTTATTTAGTCTTCGATGAAACAACTGATGATGATTATGATGATATTGATGATGAAAACTCATGTGTATAGGCCCAAGGCCAAAAACTGAAATCAAAATATTTGGAATTGTTTTCAGCATTTTTCAAGGGCGTGGCGCCAGAATATTTGGTAGAGGGCAGAATCTTAAAATCTTCTCTCAAGGAAAAAAACATACCATGGAGTTACGAAAGCTTTAGTAACTCCATGAACATACTAACAAACAAACAAACAAAAGAAACCCGAACGATGGAAAAAAAAAAACACAAGGAAAACAACATCCTCACGTTTTTCTGAAGTTTACGCCTTTGCGTCGGTTGTTTGGCAAGTCATGGGGGATCAACCATCCATGTTGCGGTTATAATGACGATTACATTTTGTTCATACATTTTCTTCACAGTTTCATGAGTTACCCGGAATTTCGGGTCGCTCCCTCCATTGTAATCAAATGTTAAATTTCTGCTTAATTTTTATTTACAAGCTCATCACAAGTCACTTCCCAATACGGCGTTGAAATTTGTAGAAAGACGATGCAGAATCAAGAAATAAATTTAAACGATTCATCTTCTTTGCCTATTATGTGACTTAAAGTCCATTTTCAAGTTTTGATGGCTGGAATGATATATGGAGCACAAAGAGTGATAATGACCAAGAAGATATTTCGTTGATGTGACAAAATGAACTTCTAATAAGTTGTGTCACATCGATTGATTGTCGATAACCCCCGATCGCGACAGGTTTGTTCATCATATCGGAGAAAAACAAATTACACACTCTTCAGCAAATGACACGGTTTTTGTTGTAGAACAAAATGGAATTAATGGACAGATTCGTCGATCGTTGATAGCTGAATAGAGAGAGAGAGAGAGAGAGAGAGAGAGAAAGAGAGAGAGAGAGGGAGAGAGAGAGAGAGAAAGAGAGAAAGAGAGAAAGGGGAGAGAGAAAGAAAGAAAAGACAGAGATAGAAAGACAGAGAGACAGATATATAAAGAGAGAGAGCTGGAGGGAGCTGGCCTATGGGGAGAGGGTGAACTTAAATGAAAGAGAGGGAAGAAGAGGATGGGTAAGTGAGGAGGGAATGAGGAAAGTAATGGGATATAATGTTGATTGTGTGCCTAATCATGCTATTCCTCTACACTTTTCTTGCAGTGCATCAAATCAGTTATGCCATTTGCTATGCAGTAGTCTAGATACGGGGGCACTCTTTGTATATACCATCTCCTCATCGAATGGCGATAGAATGGGGGGGGGGGAGAAAGGGGAAAGAAATGAGAAAAGACGAAAAAAAACAGCTCCTGCACGCCCAATCGGCGACCTTGTAAATTGTTATTTCATATTCAGAGAAAAAGAAGGATTCTTCTTATACCTGAGCCCCCCCCCTCCCCTCCCCACCCCTCACTGACAAAACTCACACTACACCTCTTTCATGGATTCTTCACTTTTGAATCTTAATATACTCTCAATTATTAAAATACCATTCGCAGTCAGGCCCTTTTCTCGAGGTATTCTTGCTTCAAAAATCATTTTAGGGGTGCCCTCCGTGCACCTCAGTCTATCATCAAGGCGGTAGAATACCTCCTTCAAGGTTGGATTTTATAGTCCATCCTTAAATCGTGATGATTGAAATCCATCATCTTTTCAAATCTTCCGAATCGTCAACGATCCTTACTTTGGTTACCATAGTAACGCATGGTTTTGTGCTCGCATTCTGAAGGAGAGAGGAGCAGTAAGGAGTGAGGTTTGATACATGAAATTCTTCATAAAACAAACTCTTCTCGTCATGCTCGTATAGGCGTATAGGAACAATGCACTGGCGATAGGAGAAGGGAGTGGAAGGGGCTCCCGAATTTCAACTTTTTTAGTTTTTGCGAGCGAGCGACAAATTGAAACTTTCTAAAAGCATAATCGTATTAACTTTCAAAATAAATCAACCCCATGCAATTTCTTTAACTTTTGGAGTCACCTATTGTAATCTCCGAACACGACATTTATAATTATGGTACGAAATCCGAAGAATGATTTCCTTACACTGATATAGGCAATACAATAAGGATATTGAAATGGATGATTTCTTGAAAGTCTATGCGATCGTGTATATAATAACTTTGTCTTCAAAATAACAAGGTTACATTACAAACTAAATGAAAAAGAACTTACTGCCCGATTATGAAATTGCGTTTAACCTAAATAATTCGTCGCTGTTTTCACGAAGTGACGGTAGTGAAAAAAAATTGCATTCACTTTGCGTTACGATTTTCCTCACTACCGTCACTTCGTGAAAATAGGGACGAATTATGAGATGGTGGTTTTCCGAATATTTTCCGTAGCCCCAGCCCCCAGCCCCCACCCCCACCCCACCCCACCCTTCAAGTCTATGCATGCTTGCTCTTTGCGAACGTATGCATCAAATTCATCCCATATTTTTATTTGGGTGGGATAAGAAATATGTTGCGTAGTTTCACATTTCTAAAGCCTTTAGTTTGAGACAGTTGATTTTCCGACAGATAATGAAAAAGATAATTTTGAACTTCCGTAATATTTCATAGCAGGCAGGAGAAAATGAACTATTTCTTGAGTTCAGCTGATACTTTAAAACAGTCCATACGTTGATTTGATGTATAAGGTATAGCTCTCTTGAAAACCTAACATAAAATTGTTCTCTGAGTGTCAACGAAAGTCAAATCATCATAGTGCTTCAAATTATGTTCATGCACACAAAGACAAAAAGATGAAACAGAATGATGATAGATGTGATTGAAACCAACTTTTCCGCGAACGACAAAGAAAGGAAACGAAATATATGTTTATATAGGTGTTTAGGTGGAGCACAATTGGAGTAGTATAACCAACCAAAATGGAAAAATGAACCGTCCTTGTCCTTGGCTTGTTGAAACGGGCTATCGAATCTGCCCAAATTTTGAACTTTGCTGTTTGGCTGAGAACATTTTGGAGCTTTTTGCTAACGATGTTCGTAACCATGTCAAGGGAATTATGATTTTTAAAGGACATTTTTTTCACGGGGGAGGGAATAAACACCGTGTTTTAACCTTGGGTGTGCTGAAAGAAACGATAAACACACATGTTGCATGGGGGTAAACAATATACAGCAGCTTTTTGATAGACGGACCGAGTCAGAAAAAAGAACATGATAAACTTATTGAATTCGTACATCAATAACCAAAGTGAGCATAGTTTTTGTGTGCAAGTACATGAATAGTCTAATCTAGTTGAACATGAGTATTCCAGAGTCATGTGGCGATGTGCTGATAATCATTAAAACAATCTCATGGATGATATCGCCAACTTACCATATTTAAGTCCAAGGAAGGAGTTGGGTTGCATTAATGTTGCGTTGATATAACTATTATTATTGCCTTATCTGTAAGAACTTCTGTGTATACACCAACGTTAAAGATAACCTCTATGTTTTGTAGCGTAGGGGGGGGGGTGTAGGATTACATAAGAATTTTTATACATAATTATACAATGTATTTTCTAATTATATTACAGAGTGCTTGTAACTTTTTTATTCTCAAGGGGTCTATAAAATACAAGCCATGCTTTTTTGATAGACTCCTACACTATGTTTCACCACTGTAGATTTATTTGAATAATAATTGTATAATCATTTGTCGTATCTTTGGTTAATATTATGTTATTGAATTTGTGAAATTCCACTCCTGTATATCGACAGTAGAGACGAAGGGGGACAATGTGTCAACAATAGTTTTGGGAACATGATCATGATATCCACAAATGTTATTTTTGCAGCCCCTTGACCTTAATAAAAAAAATGTAGAAGGAATATCAAAGAAACTAAGAATTACGACGTTTTTTTATCACTCTCTCAGGAATGTCTGACCGACATTGAACTGTTAAAGCCGGTTAAACGGGTTTACATTTAGGATTTTGAACATTCTCTCTCCACTTTTAATTCCTCTTTCGAATATAAATTCATGAGAGTCACAATACATTTAATTAGTAACATGTCGGCCTCGTAAACTGTCGGCCTCAATAGGTCGTCGTTCTTGTGAGTAGCCTCTATAATAACACATATCTCGTGAACCCGTTAAAGAGTTGCTACGTTGCCAACGAGACTGAAATGGTCGGTCTCTGTCAGTAACCATGTGCCATTGAACTTTTGAGAACGGAGGGCGTTACCCGGGCATTTTAGATTGGGTGTCAGAAAAACTGCAAAAAATTAAAGGGATAAGGTATTCTTGCCTCAGATTCTAAACAAAATCCTGGATTTAGCTCATGCTGCAATCATAATTATAAAGCTTTGCTGTAGGTCAGACAGTAACCCCGTGACTTTTACAAACCGATCGCCTGTCTGATTATCTTGATAATTATTTGTGATTGGAAATCGAACTAAAACCGTTTCCCTAATGGTTTTTATCACACTACAGTCTATTGGCGAAAATGAGTATGGTAAAAACCGGTCACTCAAATATTTTTACTTCTTCGAGGCACTTCATGATCATTTTGAAGTGCAATTTTTTTAGGGCTTCAATATTACACCATGTGAAAAAAGAATTTCCACTACATGTATATGGACAATAAAACAAATCCAATCAAATCAAATCAACACGTAGAGCCATGCATCTCAGATTTAACATTGTTGAATGATGCAGGACAGTAAAAATCTGTCGACAAGAAACGAAAGAAAAGATATGATTTTTTTTTCTTCAAATTTACAAGGTCAAACAAAACAACCCTCAGATTACATTTTGTTTTAAATGAATATTTGCGCGTAAACCAATTGGGAGGGGGCTGATGGGTGTACCCCCCCCCCCCTCCCCGATGCTCCGGCACGGGACTACCAATCCACACTTGTACCCTCCTTCCTTTTCCTCTCCCTCTCGTTCAATGACCCTTCGTTTGAAGACAGGGCCATGTCACACAAGTGGCCTTTACGAGGACAAGTTCCTAAACAATTTCCACCAAATTAAACCCAGTTTGGACAGTTATAATAAATTGATGTCATATTTCGCCTCGCCCCTATAGTTTTCAAAATCTCATTATTTTTGGAAGGGCTATAATGAGAAAGCATTTTCCATGAATTCAGCACAAATTTTCCCCGCTCGCTTCGTTCGTTAGCAGTATTCCGAAACTGTAAATGTTAATATTCAGGAACGTGACGCCCCTCCCCCTCCCCCTCTCACTGTCTCTCTCTCTCTCTCCCCCTCTCTCTCTTAATGACATTGTGACCGCAGCTGCGAAACTCTCAGAGATTTTGTTTATTATCTATAAGAATTAAGAAAGTGAGGTTCAATTCTTTTTCTTTCAGTCTGCCAACTCTGAACATGAACTCTCCATCTCTCAACAGCGCGGCTCTATACCCGTTTACATCTTGCGATGAAAAAATAATAACAAAATATATTAATAATGATAATTGGTCTTTTTGACTCGAAATGAAGGGCGCCCTTTACCAATGACACCCAACTCAACTCCTCTGAAAGATTTATTGCTTGAAGTAAGGTCAAGTATACAATTGACATTAACAAACAATAACGCCACATTTGTTGAAAGACCGACCACTAGATACTATTTCCTCTATTGTCTGGGTCTTGACGATAAATTCCAAGGGTACTTTATGAAAAAAATAAAATATAAAAAAATATAACAAATTCTTAGGTGGGTGCGTCTTCTTTCTTAGTCATTATTTTGACATTTTCGTCCCTCACTCTCAAAATGTTTGTGCTAGGAATTGATCCGAGTCGCAATTACTGGTCATGATTATAGTTTGGGGTAGGGTCGTGAAATAGTTCTGATCATACTCGCAGGGCAAGTCCACACTTTTTGTTAATACAGACTTTACTGGATATAAGCATACATTCCTAAAGTAAGGTACGAAAATGTAGAAAATATGATAAGACATACCTAATTTTTATTCCAAAAATTCATCCGCCCATTGTATTTAACAATATATAACTTGTGTGTGTGTTTTCGATTATAAATTGCAAATCACTGTAAGCAGACATTGCCGGTTCCTGATGTAAGTTAGATTTCATATTTGAACCTACATATGAAGTCATTAATTCCGCCCCCGGCTAGAACAGAGCAGTTGCATAATAATTATTTCGAAGCAAGTCATATACGCCCCAGCCCCCCGCCCCACCATTGTTTAAAGGCACAAAAGAACCTCTAAAGTTATAAATGCAACTTGCTCTAAACCGTCTACCCCTCAACCTGCAGTGAATTTGCCAATGAACATGCAGTGTACTATTGAATTAGACCTATACACTGGCTAACTGATGGGGGGGGGGGGGACTTTGGGGCAGTTGCCCCCCCCCCCCCATACAATTCCAACGTGGTTTATTTCCAATTCGATACCAGTGATAATAGGTTGCTGAAATGAGATGATTTTTCCGGGTTTTTCCTATCGTTATCGTCAATATCCGCTTCCCCTTTTAAAAAAAAAATCAATAATTGCCCATTATACCTCCTGGTGGTGAAGATGATTTTTTTTGCCCCCCCCCCCAAACGTTTTTGCCTAGTACGCCACTGGGCCTAAGTATATAACATAAATAGAAAACAATGGTTAACCATAAGGAAATAATCGACTGAGCTCGCGTGCATGGTTACACAATCGAGTACCTTCTTCTTTTATTTATTTATTTATTTTTTTTTTTTTTGGGGGGGGGGGGGGGTAAATCAGAAACTTTCCCGTTCATGAAATAATGTTAGCGAATTTTCAGAGAGGTCTGCAATTCATTTGATAACAACTGACACAATACAATTACAATACCATAGGTTTTGCGACTCGCGGTTGTTTACAATTCGAAAGTCGCCTGGAATGGCATTCTAACTCCATTTTTACATTTAATTTTGAGCTGTCGACAATCGCAAGGCTGTGAGTTTACCCTCGCCCCACTTTCCAAAACCACCGGCACTTTTTTTTTTACAAGCACGTGATATGTTATCGCTCAGGGATGCAGAAATAAACATGTTAAAAACTATCAATCCGTGTTAACGAGAATAATTTTTAAGTTGAAATGCCCCTGTTCTTTCCTTGTTTCTTTCTTTCCTTCCTTCTTTCTGTTTATTTTTTGTTTCTTCGTTTCTTTCTTTTTTCTGTCTATATTTCCCCTTCCTTTCTTGTTCGCTTTCGCCATTTCACAACACACATACACCACACACAGAGTCACTCTCTCTCTCTCTCTCTCTCTCTCTCTCTCTCTCTCTCTCTCTCTCTCTCTCTCTCTCTCTCTCTCCCTCTCTCTCTCTCTCCCCCCTCTCTCTCTCCCTTCTCTATCTGTCTCACCCTAACCCTCTTTTCTCTCGTAAAGCTCCCTGATTGACACGTAAAACTGTAAACATGTTTTCTGCTAATCGAGCGTATAAGATGATTATCAAAAAGTGTATTGGTATCAAATTTCCCTCCATGTTTTTTTATTACGAAGTACTTGGTTTACGATTTCACATTTTCTCACTTGATCATAATGAGGTCAGAGGTCGATAAATAGTTAGAGCATAAAAGGTTGTCATGGTAGCTAGTAAGAGAAGTTCGTAAGAACATGGAAAGGAAAGGATATGGAAAAATAGCGCTTGAAAAGAAAAATAAGAATTTTGAAAATCCTGTAGAATGTGGTCCTTGGAAGTTAGAGAGCGAGAAAATGACGGAGCCTTTTTCAGGTGGTTTCCACTGACTGATATCATTATTATACCCAATTTGAAATTAGGAAAGGTATAAGCCTACCAAAACTATATAACATAAATACAATGAAACACAAAACGGAAATGAATGAGGATGTCACAGCAAGAAATGAACAAAAATAAACCGAATACAATATTTAAAAATGGAAGAAAAATAACGATGGGAGAAAACGGCATTCCGTTTTTTTTACTTTGTGTTTATTTCAATGTGGGCCTTTTTTCCCTCTACAGTCATCCAAGGTTTGTTCGTGAGTCTTAGAATTTTTACTGGTAACTCGAGATAAATATAGGAACCATTAGAAAGTACATCTGTTCCGTTTCATGCAAATTAAATTAGTTGTTTATCAGTGAATGCGAAACCACTTGTTGCAATGGAATCTATGAAACCAAATCCTGCAAAAATTTAATAAAAAATGCATTATCATAACGAATAATAATACCAATTCGACCTTATCCATCCTCAAGTTCAAGATTGTCGTAATTTATATCAACTTTGATTTTTTTTGCGGGTGGGGGTGGGGGGGGGGCGGTCCAGGGTCAGTAGAAATACCGTCCGTCAGATCTCGTGCTAGTTTATTGTATAGCTGCTGTATTTTCTTCTCCTGTTTGTTTCGCCTTTTTCGTCTCCTTTTCCTTCTTCTTCTCCTTCTTCTTCTCTTCTTCTTTTTTTGCATTCTCCTTCTTCTTCTTCTTCTTCTTCTTCTCTTCTTCATATTTGCCTTCATCTTCATCTCCATCCTATATTTAGTCTTCTTTTTTTTTCTTTAACATCACAAATCCTCGTAATCATCCATTTCGTTTGACACATGTTAACAATGAAACATAACATTATAACTATAATATTATCTTTTCTATCAGGCTCAGCATGTTAGTATAGGCCTCTTTTTTCTTCGTCTTCCGCTTTAATAGTCTTCAAACATGTCGGACCAGGTAGACTTTTAGAGGACGATGTATATGGCCAGCCCCTATATTTGTGTGAAAACGCATGAGATGAAACTCACATACTCCATATCATAAATTCCCAAACAGCTATTTTAAACGGGATAATATTGATGGCGCGCCTTTGTCATGTTTCTGCTCTTTTTTTCACTTCGCACAACTTCACGTACGATCTGAAAGGTGTGTCAGAGGTGAGGCTAGGTAGGGAGCATAACAATTGTAATGGAGATTTTTAATTGCGACCCCGGGGACTTTAATTGTTGTCACGCCCACCTCATGTCATAAACATGCATCACCATGTGATAATCATGATCAACATGAGTATACGGACCCCAGTGGCGGATCCAGGGGAGGGGCCCCGGGCCTCCTCCCCTTCCCCCCAAAATAGGTAAACAAAGAAGATGGTAACGTTAATTTTACCTTCAAAAAGAAGAAGAGACGCCCCCCTGCCAACAAAAACAACAAAGGTGATTTTCTTTAATGTTAAAAAAAAAAGGGGGGGGGGTAAACAAATAGAGCTGTAACTCCCCCCCCCCCCACTCCTATTCGGCCGGTAGCTGTGTCGCCGCTAATTTTTTTCTCACGAATTGGGCCCCCTCCCTCGCCGCCAGCTGGATCCGCCCCTGACGGACCCCCCCCCCCTCCGCTCTCATTTTCTCTCTCTATCCTTGCGCTAGGTTTCCAGTGGCACCAGTATAATGTATTGAGGGCATTGTAGGTTGCATGTGCCCTTAAATCGAATGGTGAATTTAAAAAAAATGGAATTGAGGGAGACGGGCAAAGGGGAGGAGATGGGGTGATGGGACCCCCTTCCAATCCTAGTCTATATTGACCTTGTTCTCGTTCGCATCCACCAATTTGCCCGCCCCTCCCACAACTACATAGACAAAACAGACATATCCCTTTAGAGATCAGAGCAACTGATTGACTGCTTATGTTAAAATTTTTGATAAATTTATTCAAGTTATTTGACAATTTAATCTCTAAAGGTAGGTCATCGTATTGACGTTACCCTCGGCATAAAAACATTTTCCGGCAACACTCAATCTTAAGTTTTGGTACCAATTAAAGCCAAAATTTACAAATTTACAGCCATAAATATTATCAATCTCCGCTATATCCTTTTCCTCTCAATACGATTTATGCATCTGTTTTCAAACAGTGCCAAAGTTTATCATGATTTCAGCATTTAAAACTTTATTATATTCAATCTCTGTCTATTAAAGTGTCCTGCATTATATCATCATTTCATAATTATCTCCATAATATCTATTTCTACCTTTGCTTTCGCCGACAGCTCTTGATCCCATTTACTTCATATATTTATTGTTTTTTGTCACTGTGAGTGACATTCAGATCATTTTGAAATATTTTCTGCGTGTCAATTATGTTCTTTTTGTCGGCATGTGAACGTTTTTCACTATTTCTATTTATTTTGAATTTAGTAAATCATTCGTATCAGAATCATTACTTATCCCATAAAGCAAGACAAGCGTTCAACATGTGTTAAAGGGAGTAGAGTTGAAACCAATGAGAGGACGATTAAATCTACCTAGAGACTGAAAACAGAAACACGGTGGTCAGGAGACATAATTTGCGGTTGTATATTATTACGTTAGTATTTATGCATTATCACAAAATAGTTTATTGATGGATTCCATCAAAAAGATTATATCATTACGAGCTTATACATTTTCAAAACAATATAAAACTCATCCCAATAAACAGTACTGTCTTTAAACAAAGATAACCACCCCTTCACATCATGAGTGATTTGTTTATAATAAACTTCAGTGAAAAGTGCTGACGAGTTGTTGAAAGTACGTGTCGAATTTGTCTCGACGCGGTGCGATAGAGAGCCTAAAAGCTTTAAAGGCGCATTGTAATAGTTGTGCCAAAAGTTGTGTGAATAGCGGATTATCCACAGGGTGACATTTAACGGAGGGCGCCCCCATGCTTTTAAAGGCCCATGATTTTTTTGTTAATCGGTATATTCTGTGAATCCCTTTTTCAGAACTGCCACTAGAGACAACCGTTGGGATTCCCGAAGTCGTGTTTTGGTAGAGATTTCTTTTTAGATTAATGTCCGGATATTTTATCGGCCCCTTTCCTTTTTGGTTCCGCCCCTGCATTTCTTTCAAATTTAAATTATTCGTCTTATTCTGATAAACAAAGCCTATTTATGTTTATTATTTTATGTGTTAGTTTTTAATATCATTTTATTGTTATTTTTTCATTCATATGACACTTTTTATATCATACGTTTATGTCTGTAGTTCTTGTTTACATAATTATTATCCTTCTCTTTTCACTTTATTTTATATCATCTTTAGGTTGTTTTTCCTTTGTATGTATATTCAATTTGTTATCTGTATGATGATTCTGTTTTATGTTTTTCACACGGCCTTGCAGAAAAGGAGTCTTTTAAAGGTACTATGTCCCTTTTGCAGCCAACCTCAAATTCTGTAGAACTTTGCAGGAATTATGAATATGTCATGTATGTCCTATCTGTGCAATTTAAACGTTAGCAGTGTCCTAATATTCAAATTATGCAAGGAAACCCGTTTACTTGCTAGGTTTCACTGTCAGACACTATTAAGTGACTGACTGGCTTTTTTTTCTTCTTTGGTAATAACATGATACATAAAATGAGTTGTAAAGGATACATGAGCATCATTTTGTCTAGTACAATAACCCACTTCTTGTAATGGCCAAGATTAAACTGATTGAATCTTTGCACAGCATAAAACGTATAAACCATTCGGTACAATGGTCTGAAAATCTAGACTATTACTTATTTGCTCTATAGCTCATAAGTCGATTTGATAAATAATAGTCGTTAAAATTTCACTTGAAGACATTTTCAAACCCCACCTTTTTCAGGGAAGTTCTAAATCAGTATTATCTTTCAAATGCCGTTGGAATTTAACCTTTTCATTTTTGGGGTCTGCAAATGGGACATAGTACCTTTAAGGCTGATGCGATTTATAACGTGATTTAATCAATTCAGTTCAATTCTATTCATGGTACAAAATTCATCTATTCCTGTACCCAAACCCTTGGTGGTTTGTGAGTTCGTGCGCTATCTTGCCGTCACCCTATGCATCACATAAATGTCGGCGTTAACTTACGATATCTCTGATAACTGGTATACTTTATTTGATTTAAATTGTACCTCTCGCTTACAATAATTGGAGGGAGGTTTTGCATTACTGATGCCGAAGTTCTGTTCCTCGTTAAACGCGATCGTAAACCACATGTATGGAGCTGACGTGAATCAATCACGTATATATGCCGGGTTTATATTACATGGAGAAAGAACTTTTTTCTTCTTCCTTCTTTTTTTAAGCCAAGAAACCTTTTCGGCATTGATATAATTCGCAATTCGACTTCTTCCCTGTCTCAGTCTGCTTTCCTCATGCACCTGTAAGTTCTACTTTCGACCTATCCTTGTACAGTTATAACCTTAGAGATTGTTTGGGATATATTACGGATGTACGTGTACATGTACCTGTATGTCTGGCCTGCTGTATGACATACAATTCATATTAATATGATCCGTTTTGTCAATTGTTATTTGACCTCTGCAGTATTAGTAGGAGACCAGCCTGTAGGTCCCGTGACCAATCTCGGGGAACAAAGGTTTGAAAGTGTTTTTGTGTTCCTTGATGAATACCGAACAATTTTGACTTGGGCTGCCCCCTCGAAAATCCCAGGCATTTCCGTGATGGGTCAACAAAGGTCATACAGGGTAGAAATTCAAATATACTCAAATCGTGTCGATATGCATATCAAATTACTCGTCTGGTCATGAGGATTGAAAAAATGTATAGTTTGCTATACCTCCGACCTTAAATGAGGGCGCTATGGTCAAAAACGTTGAAAGGTCAACACACTTTTGACTGGTGGTCAAATTCACCAACACAGTGAACCTTATCAAATTTCATATCAAATTACTCGTCTGGTCATGAGGATTCAAAAAATGTATAGTTTGTTATACCTCCGACCTTAAATTAGGGCGCTATGGTCAAAAAGGTCAATGCACTCTAGACTGGTGGTCAAACTTACCAACACAGTTAACATTGTCCGATTCTAATGATTTTAGTGTCTTATATGTTTTCTGACACGGCAAATTCAACTATACAACTTTCAAAATTAAAAGTACTTATCTTGACCATGTACATTCAAAATGGCTGCCGTTTCGGTGACAAACATATAACTTCTTATCCATGGGTTTGAGGGAAATTTCAAGGTTATGGCAACCACTTTTGGTTTTAAAAGTTGCTTAGTTGAATTTTTTATGTCAGAAAACATATTATTAGACACTAAAATCATTAGAATCGGACAATGTTAACTGTGTTGGTAAATTTGACCACCAGTCTAAAGTGCATTGACCTTTTTGACCATAGCGCCCTCACTTAAGGTCAGAGGTATAACAAACTATACATTTTTGTAATCCTTATGACCAGACGAGTAATTTGATATGAAATTTGATAAGGTTAACCGTGTTGGTGAATTTGACCACCAGTCAAAAGTGTGTTGACCTTTCAACGTTTTTGACCATAGCGCCCTCATTTAAGGTCGGAGGTATAGCAAACTATACATTTTTTCAATCCTCATGACCAGACGAGTAGTTTGAAATGCATATCGACAAGATTGGAATTTATTTGAATTTCTACCCTATATGACCTTTGTTGACCCCTCACGAAAATGCCTGGGATTTTCAAGGGGCAGCCCAAGTCAAAATTGTTCGGTATTCATCAGGGAACACAAAAACACTTTCAAACCTTTGTTCCCCGAGATTGGTCACGGGACCTACAGGCTGGTCTCCTACTATATGTAACTGGTATTGCAATCTGCATCTCTTCGGTAGCGAGTATTACATTTTCCATATGTATTGTTATATGAAATGGCTACGTGTTGTTATGTTGAGAGAGAGTGAGAGAGAGAGAGAGAGAGAGAGAGAGAGAGAGAAGAAGAAAAAAAGAGGTGATGTGTTATTTTTCATGTAACAACAAGTAGGTCAGGTCGCAAGAGAGTGTGATTGTGGGGGGGGGGGGGGGGGTGAGAGAGAGAGATAGAGAGAGGGGAGGGATGGGGAGGGGGAGAAAGCAGGTTGAGAATGATAAAAGCCCCAAAAGAACAATACTAACATTACTTTCAGTCTCTGTTTTCTCTTGATATTGAGAGTAAAAATTGAAAACACTTGATGTACATGTAAATTGGAAAAAAAGTTTTCATCTCTTTTACATATTTTTTCTTGGTGTTTGTTTTCAATCTCGGTTATCTTGCTATGCACTTTCAACAATTTCATTTCATATATATATCAAATTATACCTGTAAATTACTCTCACTCTCATACAGCTTAGCCACACAAGAAGAAACACATGAAGTTAATACGTTTGCTGAGATTGCATATTCATTTATTACATTACTTATTTACAATGTACATGATCAATATATAAAATAAAAATGATGGTTCAGCAAAGCAGATAGACATGCTTGTTCACAAATGCATCTTGCACAGGGTTTGTCAGCAGGACAGATAACACCAGGGACCTGTTTCACAGAGCCTTTTTTTTCAATGACAAATGACAAAAATCAGTGACAAATCTGTTGATGACCAATCAGAAGCAAGGATTTCACTAGCTGATAACAAAAACTGTCATTTGTCACTGATTGTGAAATGGGGCACTGGGCCTGTATTCAAATAAATACTCAAGTACAAAATTTAAGCTTTTTACTTAGTACTTGGCTTAGACAAGATACTTTTTATTTTTGGTATTCAATTCAAACTTTTGGCTACCGGTTAGTATTTTACCCTGAATTTATGACACCCTACCAGACCTAAGCCAATTATTTGGAGGCCTTGATTGGCAGGCATATGTTTTTTTTTATGCAGTATTATACCCTGCGCACAATTATATTGGCGCGCATTTATAGCGACGTGTTAATTGCGCATTACTTTTGATTGACCATGTGGTGTCACATTGCTTATCAGTAAGTATTTTGCTTAGATTTTGTCTCAGGTTAGTAAAAGTCTAAAATGTGATTTAAATACAAGATAAGTAAACTTCTTAGCTTAGCCATTAACTTGGTAAATTTCTTACTTAGTCTAAATATTGAATTGAATACCGGCCCTGGAGTGTAAGGTTTAGAATAAATAGAATATTGAGCCGTGTTCTACATATGTATCTCTATCAAACTGTTGTGACATTAGCATTCTCCAAGCAGCACCCTTGATGTCAAGAGGGAACTTCCCTAATGAGACTTCAAGAGAGCCTCTTGATGATCTTTATGAACCCAATGCAAATTTTTCACAAACAAAAGATAAAATACATGCAATGGTAACCATGCAGAACAAAAAGTGGAACAAGATAGATTTAAATGATATACCGGGTATTAGCTTTGAGCTAACACACATTTTTAACATAACATCGAATTCAGTCCGACGTCATTTCCTCTAATGCAGGTACTATGTAATCCATGAATTAGAAGATTACTCTATGCCTACCTAATTCTATTCTAGGAAAGAGTTATGTTTCCCCTCCATCTGTCTGTCTGTCTTTCTCTCTCTCTCTCTTCCACTCTATCTCCCCCCCCCCTTTCCATCTCCCTTTTCACCAAATCTCACTCGCATTTCCTATTCAATATAACTCCATCACCTTTGTCCATAAAGGAAATATGGTCTAATGGTCAAATTGTCCACAATTCATTTCCGAAAGGGTCTTTTAGTTAAAAGAATTACATCAAGATGCTTCTTAGGTACATGCTAGAATCCAAGCAGTTCATGCAACAACAAAAAGTTTGTCTGTAAGCTGGCACAACTTCCTTCAACATTTAGATGTGAAGCTCATCTCCTGTCTTGCGACCACAGCCTGGCAAGCTGATACAAATCAGAGGAGGCGCGATAGCTCAGTATGTAGAGCAGTGGTCTCGTAATCCGGTGACCCGGGTTCGAAACTAAGTCGAAGCGCTAGTGCCCTTTGGTAAGGCATTAATCCTCATTACCAGGTCCCTCAGAGAGGACCTAAAACCGTCCACCGTCTGGTTGCTTACTAACAAGCATTTATACTTTCTTAGCAGTCAGGTACAAAATAACCACCACATATACATATACAAGTATACCACAAAGTGATCTCCTCGATACATGTCCTCACACAACTTTGGTCCTTGCACGATTTCATTCCCTCCAAAATTTTGGTCTTCAACCATATTTTCAATTTGAGATTTCAGAAATGTTAGGCATTGGCATTGTCACTACTGAGTGGCCTATATAGCAAGGGTCAAAGGTCAGGTCCTTGATTCTCTATTATCTTCTTGTTTGACACAGAGCTTTAGCAGTCATTCTCCTAGGCGTTGGTCCCTCGAGCTGTCCAATGGCTAAGGCCAAGTCTTGCATGATTGTCACTACTGAGTGACCTATAGCAGGGTCAAAGGTTAAGGGTCAAGTCCTGGATTCTGTATTATCTCCTTGTTTGACACAGTGCTTTAGCAGCTATCCTCCTTGGTGTTGGTCCTTCGAGCTGTCCAATGGCTAAGGCCAAGTCCTGCATGAAGACACCAGAGAGTGTATTGAGAAGGTGCGTAGCAAGGGACAAGGGTCAAGGGTCAAGTCCCGGATTCTCTATTATCTCCTTGTTTGACACAGGGCTTTAGCAGCCATCCTCCTTGGTGTTGGTCCTTCGAGCTGTCCAATGGCTAAGGCCAAATCCTGCATGAAGACGCCAGAGAGTGTATTGAGAAGGTGCGTGGCCTGGATCACAAGGGACAAGGGTCAAGGGTTAAGGGTCAAGTCCTGGATTCTCCATTATCTCCTTGTTTGACACAGAGCTTTAGCAGCCATCCTCCTTGGTGTTGGTCCCTCAAGCTGTCCAATGGCTAAGGCTAAGTCCTGCATGAAGACGCCAGAGAGTGTATTGAGAAGGTGCGTGGCCTGGATCATAAACGAAAAGAGAAAGTGCATTTCAGTTGCAATAGTTAACTTGCAGAGTTAAATGTTTCTTGCCCTTCCTCATTATCCATGTGACAAAAAAGGTGAATGAAAATAAGATTACACAAGGTTTGTGTTGATCAGAATCAGTCAGTTATCAGCAGAGAAAAATCCTCAGACAGCGATTCTGAAAAACTTAAAATCATCATGTCAACAACAACCAAAGTACAGTAATCACTTAGCTTTCCTATGATGATGCATATTGGTATCTAGTTTGAATTCAAAGGATTTGAAATATCTTTTGGCAATTTTTTTTTACAAGACAAACAGTGACAAAACGATCCATCATTAACACTTGTCTCATGGTATTGCAGTTGTTGTATAAGGTGCAACTTGGTGGCAAAGGATTTGACCCCTGTTGACACGTAATTTGGCGGGGTGCGGAAAATAATAATAATAATAATAATAATAATGGGGGCTTCTTACATGTATGTAGCGCACATGTCCGTCACGTTGTGACGCTCCTGGCGCTGCCCCAATTATTAAAATGAGGTTTTAATATGCTTTTGTGCAATAATAAAAGGGAAAACATTGTATTATATCTTTATATTTCATTCATTCCGCTTTCCATAGATACAACGTAGTATTTTCGGCGGATATGGTATTTAAAAAAAAGGAAAATGTTGATTGGTTCTAAAACTGCCCCACTGACAAATGTTCTACGGCCTACTTCCTACACTGACCAAATTCCTAACCTCAACTCTAGACCAAACACAATACCTAACCGTAACCCTAAACCCCCTGACTCGACACTAGTGACAGGAACCCAGGACATAAGGGCCCCATACATGTAACTCATAAGGATGTCATCTGTTTGGAGCAAGAAGGAGCCATCAACTAATATCATTTAAGGCGGGACTGCACTACTTGTAGCTACTTGCGCCCTCTATATAGCCAACAATGCCTAAGCGGTACCCGTTGATCACCCATGGTCCCCTTTTTCTTAGGTTAATTGAGAGCTGATTTGATGAGATAACTACCTGCCATTGATCACCCATGGAGGTCTAATGCCTCCTGGCCAAACTAGTGCAGATGGGCTCAAACAAAAGATATACTGATCACCCTTATTTTATCACAGTGACATGCATAAACCGGACATTAGAGCAGATTATTTCACCTGAGAAAAAAACCTAATTGAACCAGAACCCTCATCCTATATCTTTGGCAAAATAAAGGCCGGAGAAAATGTGGGAGAACTGCTTTCTTACCATGGTGACATGCATAAACTGAGGGACTTTAGAGCCGATAGTTTCACCTAAGAAGAGAACCAAATTGAACCAGAACCCTAACCCTGTATCTTTGACAAAATAAAGCCCAGGGCCCCGTCTTACAAAGAGTTGATATCAATCGCAACTATGTTCATAAGAGATAGGAGACTGCAAACTTGCGATTCATTGGAGGACTTACGATTGATTTAGATGAATCGCAACTCTTCGTAAGACAGGGCCCAGGGCATAAATCAGAACTGTTATCTTACCATGGTAACAGGCATGAATTGGAGGACATTGGTGCTGATGGTTTCCCCGCAGTAGAGAACCTCCTGCACGAAGGAGAGGATGAACTCTGTTCTTGGGTTGATGATGCCCGATGCCAAGATGGATGCAAAGAGTCTGAATGCAGAGACTACAATGAGAAAAAAGAAAGAGGGGTGTATTCGGTAATTGGTCATGGCAAAATGCACTTATTCGTAACTGCATGTAGCTATAATGTCATCATAACTACTTTCATCATATTCATCACCATCATCCTCGTCACCTATCATGAACACCATCATCATCATCAATATCACCATCATCACCATCACCATCATGACCATCATTATCATCATCAATATCACCATTACCATCGCCATCTTCATCATCTCAACAATCACCATCATCATCATCACCTATCATGAACACCATCATCGTCAATATCACCATCATCATCATCATCACCATCATCATCATCATCATCATCATCATCATCATCAATATCACCATCACCATCGACATCAACATATTCATTATTAATATCACCAACATCAATAACATCATCGTCATCATCATCAAACCGTCTGTTCAGAGCCAGAAGAGCATTCACTCTGTGTTAACGTTTATATGAGTTAACTCCCTTCTGGCGCTGAACAGATGAAATATTCATTATATCCTTACTATCATCATCCTCATTATCATCACGACACCCACCATCTTCGCTTCTGCTAATCTACAAATTTCTACTTACCAAGAGCAACATGAAGTGGTTCTACATACTGCTGCTGTGCCTGCATCACCAGGAAGCTGCTGTTTGCTGTACTCACATTCACACTACCAGCTTATGAAAGAAGGAATAAAACAAAAATAAAATCGATCTTCATGTTGGCTTTTCAGGTAACATTCAGAACTTGCAGTATTAATGCTATTCAAGAGCTAGCACCTGCAAATGGTTATGAATAATTAAAGATAAATTTGGGTTTGGGGCCATGTTTCATGAAAACTTGTTACGATAGCTGTTACAAGCTTTTGATAACAAGGCATTTAATTGGCTGAGAACAAATTTGTCATAGAAATTTAGCATTTGTTATTGATAACAAATTTTATGCAACGGCCCCTGGTCATGTGATTACATTGTGAAAGAAACTGTGAAAAGCCCTTGGGAAAGGTTGATAATGTATCACATATACAAATTAGTGTATACGTTCATGTTTTGGAATAATACAAAAAATAACACAAAATTAAATAATCTGCTGGTATTCCCTAGCTCTGCGCACATAAATGGGTAAGAGGGATGACACACACATGCACCGTGAAAGTATTTCTGGCCATATTTTGAATATGAGATTATTTGAAAGAGCAATCCTTTCCAGCAGGCATTACTATTTTGATAATCTTCTAAACTAACATAACAAGAATGAGAAAGCTTACACCTATTTTCAACCTTAACCAGAACCAAACCTTCTTCTTAACTACCAGTATGTAAATGATAATTTTAATAATGAAAATACATGTATAATTCCTTCATTTTGTGATATGAAAGAAAAAGGGGAATGAAAATAAAATTGCATGAGGTGTGTGTTGATCAGGATCAGTCATTTATCAGCAAAGAAGATTCCTCAGACAGCGATTCTGATAGACTTGGTCATCATATCAACAACAACCCAAATATGGTCATCACTTAGCCTTCCTATGGTGATGCATACTGGTATCAAGATAAAGTTTTTATGCCTCGGATGGTTCTTTACATATTTCACAAAGTATATACATGATAGACACACAAAAGATATCACGGTATAAGAGAAATATCTTTTATACACTGTAATAGAAAAATAAAAGTTCAGCACTTGCTCTCAGAGAGTAAGGCTTTGGGTGACCTTATAATATCATATCACAACATCTTTCTGTAATACAGTGCGTCCCAGAAAAAACGAAACCGAGAACTATCGATGTTTTATCATACCTTAGTCACATTTATAGTTAATAAATGACACATATTTGGAAAGCTTAGATCTTCCTCTTTCATTTGATGCAACTCACATGATGCATATTTCACGCATGAGTGATTACAGTCAGTTTGAAGAGAGAAAACCAAAAAGTCGTTTGGCGGACGGTATCTGAATTTCAAAGAGAAAATTACATTTCTAGAAAGTTGAGTTTCTGCTCTTTCATATGACACCTCAATCAGGAAAAATGAGCAAGGAATGACAAAGTTCTGTTTGTTTAAAATAGTGCTTGCATTTCCATAATTTTATCAAACAAATTCGTTTTCACTGGCTGCCTGCCGTAGCAAATAGCAGAATTGACAAAAGACTTTACTCCGTTTCGTAGACAATCTTCCATGCATGAAGTCTTTTGTCTACGGCTGATTGTTAACGAAACGGAGATAAGTCTTTTGTTAATTCCGTTGTTGATACGGCAGGAAGCCAGTGAAAACGAATTCGTTTAATAAAATTATGGAAATGCAAGCACTAATTTAAACAAACAGAACTTTGTTATTCCTGGCTCATTTTTCTTGATTGAGGTATCATATGAAAGAGCAGAAAATGAACTTTCTAGAAATATGAATTTTTCTTTGAAATTCAGATACCGCCCGCCAAATTACTTTTTGATTTCCTTCCTTCAAATTGCTTTTAATCACTCATGCGTGAAATATGCATCACGTGAGTAGCATCAACTGAAAGAAGAGACTCTAAGCTTTCCAAATATGTATCATTCATTAATTATGGTTGTGATTAAGTTATGATAAAACATCGATACTTCTCGGTTTCGTTTTTTCTGGGACGCACTGTATAATGGTTGCTACAAAATGTATGTCAAGCATGTCCCTACATTATCATTTACGAAGGCGTGGTGGTAGAGCAGTGGTCTTGTAACCAGGAGATCCGAGGTGTGAAACCTAGCCGATGCGCTGGTGCCACTTGGTAAGGCATTAATCCTCATCACTAAGTCCCTCTGTGAGGACTTAAAGCCATCAGTCCCCTGGTTGATTATTTACAAGTACACACATGCTTTCTCAACAGTCAGGTAAAACAAACAAACCAACCAACCAACATTATCTTAAAAGAATGGTAGCGATGTGATATTTATTTGATGTAACCGAGATGCTTATTGTGAGGTTATCATCCTTACCTGGGAGGGGAGTGGAGGCCCCTTCCTCTTCTGCAGTACTGAGCAGCTTCCTCAGCTTAGAGGGACGGTTCTCCTCTCTTAGACTTATAGCCTCCTATGAGATGGAGATGAGAAGAGATCAAGAATGGGAGAGAAGGAATGAGAGAGAGAGAGAGAGAGAGGGGGGAGAGAGAGAGGGGGAGAGAGAGAGAGAGAGAGGGGGAGAGAGAGAGAGAGGGGGGAGAGAGAGAGAGAGAGGGGGGGGGGGGGAGAGAGAGGGGAGGGGGGAGAGGGGGGAGAGTGAAGAGAGCACAAGAAAGAAAATAGGTAGATAGAGCAAGAGGAAGAGAGGGAAAAGAAAAGAGAGAGATACAGAGTGAAAGAGAAATAAAAAGATAGAGCAAAAGGGAACAAAATATAAAGAAGAGAGGGAGGGGAAGAGAAAGAATGATAGAGAGAGAGAGAGAGAGAGCAAAAGAGAGAATAAGAAAGAAATAGAGAGATAGTGTAAGAGAAAACATAATATAAAGAGTAAGGGAGAGGAAGAGGAAAAGAAATAATGATTGAGAAAGTGAAAGAGCATGCGACAGAAAAATAGAGAGATAGAGCAAAAGGGAACAAAATATAATGAGGAAGAGAGGGAGAGAAATAGGGGGGTGAGAGAGATAGAGAGATGGGGAGTATGAGAAAAACAGAGAAACATATAGAGAGAGATAGAGAAAGAGAGGGATATGAGAGAGAATGGATAATAACACAATAAATGACATGAAGCAAAAACAAAGCAAAAAATAAAAATGAAATAAAGAAATAAGAATCTTCTATTCTGACAAAAACATTCTTTTTTAATCATATTATTCTATGTAATTAATCACAAAAGGGTGTTTTTTTTCTTCATTCAAATAATGGAAATATCATTCCTTCATTACGTGATGCAACAAAAAAGTGGAATGAAAATAAGATTGCATGAGGTTTGTGTTGATCAGGATCAGTCAGTTATCAGCAGAGAAAAAAATCCTCAGACAGCGATTCTGAAAAACTTAAAATCATCATGTCAACAACAACCAAATTACAGTAATCACTTAGCTTTTCTATGATGATGCATACTGGTATCAAGTTTGAAATCAAAGGATTTGAAATATCCTTTTACCAACTTCATGGTTAATATCATCTCTCGTACATTTTTTAGGGAAGGCAAGATCAGAATGGAATAATAAACTTTAGTTGAAGAAGAATTAGAAAGGTTACCTCTCTTTCAGTGTCTCCTCTTCCTCTCTTGCGCCCTCTTACGATTCTGGATGGACTTTCCTTGGACTTGGAATCTGCGTTGTTCAAAAGTGAAAAAATAAAAGAAAATGCAGGGTAAGAACCTTGACCACGGGATAGAGAAAGGATTGAAAAAGACAGTGAGGGAGAGAGAGACAGAAAGAAAGAGAGAGAGAGAGAGGGGGAGACAAGGAAGAGCGATATAA
The DNA here is from genome assembly GCF_000002235.5 of Strongylocentrotus purpuratus. Taxonomy (NCBI): domain Eukaryota; kingdom Metazoa; phylum Echinodermata; class Echinoidea; order Camarodonta; family Strongylocentrotidae; genus Strongylocentrotus; species Strongylocentrotus purpuratus. Next base: position 1,888,034 of record NW_022145575.1, on the reverse strand, counting down.
AAGAGAGATGGTGAAAAGGATAGAATATGACAGAAAGAACATGTTATAGGGAAAGTCGTGAAAGAGACAGCAAGAGGGGAGAGAGAGAAAGAGAGAGAGAGAGAAAGAGAGAGAGAGAGAGGAGGGGGGGGGGGGAATACAAGGAGGAGCAAGATAAAAGAGAGAGAGAGAGAATGAGACAGAGAATAAGACAGAAAGGAAGACAAACAAAAAAACAGGTAAACTCTATGGCCCGAATTCACAAAGGAGGTTTGTCGACAAACCTTGGTTTTCGTACGTCATGTGACGCGTTTTACGCATTTTTTTACAAACCTGGTTTGTAAAGAACAAAAGGAGGTTTGGCGAAACAAAAGGAGGTTTGAGCTCAAACCTTGGTCTGAGCTCAAACCTTGCTTTGTGAATTCGGGCCTTTGCATTTAACTCTGCAATGGAGATTTTAGTTTCAAGCGGTATGGCCTCAAGTGTAAAAATGTCCTTAGGTGGTCCATAAACGACCAAATTGGTCTTACCTCTGAAGCTGTTTTGACTGGTCAGGGTTGCTGCTATACACCAGACCACCAGCTTGGCCAGAGCCTTGCCACGGGGGTTGGACAAGCGGTCGATGTTGGACAGGTCAGCCAGGAGACGAGGAATGACCCGTCGCAGAAGGGTCAGGGTCATCTGCTCAATGTCCACCTGGAAGAGGGCCACAGCAATCTCAACTGTTTGCAACAGAAAGTAAAGAAAAATTGCGGCTTGACTAATCAAATTATAGAGAGAGTGGAGTCCTTTTAAAAAAAGAAAAATAATTTATGAGTTTTATAATCCTTGTGATTCTCATGTGAAAAAATAGCAATGTCAAATGAAAGGCAATGCTAAATGCTCTAACATTTCAAACACAACTAGATAAAACTTTGAACAAATTTCTTTATCCATATATAATTTTGAATATTCCAAAGCCTTATATGATGTATAATCATTTCTTCCTATACAATCACCCCTTCATGAATGCTTCTTGACACTTGATAAAGGAGCATGAAAATAGGATTACATGAGGTTTGTGTTGATCAGGATTAGTCAGTTATCAGCAGAGAAAAATCCTCTGACCAGCGATTCTGAAAAACTAAAATCATCATGTCAACAACAACCAAATTACAGTAATCGCTTAGCTTTCCAATGACGATGAATACTGGTATCTAGTTTGAATTCAAAGGATTTGAAATACCTTTTGGCAATGATTTTCAATTCCTCCTACACAATCACCTATTCATGAATGCTTCTTGACACTCGATATCAAAATGCAATTCCACTAACACAAGTCAACATAACTTCTTAAGGATATTCAAAAACCTCTGATCATGCCAAAATACACCAATTTGGTTCCTTTATCTCTAGATCACACCTGTATATTACACAAACCTTCACTTCTACATCTACAGGTATTACTGTTCTAAAAGGTATATAAGATTCTGTAAACGCTGTTATTTCCTTCCGAGTGATCAGTTTTTTCACACTGAGCAACCACAAAACATATTCGGGGGTCCTTAAATTCCTGTTGCACGCAATCCAGGACGTTCAAAACAAACAAAAGAAGTCATGCTTATATTTTTGCGAGTTCTAAAATTCGCACTTGCCGATCCTAGTGCGCAACCTGCAAAAATTAATGTACCGCAAATATTTCTGCATTTACAGTATTGCAAAGAGAGCACATTTTTAAACATGTACAAACATAGTGTGTATAAAAAAAAGCCGATCAAACGGTCAAACCATCTCAACAAAATTGTTGCTCTCATAAAAAATATTAAATATATATATATATATATATATATATGTATACATATTACCTGCGGTTGTAAGGTCATCCTTCCTATGAAGAGAGGTCAGCTCCAAGACGATGCTCCGACAGAACCATAGAGCACCCCCACTGGTCAGCAGAGCATCCATGGTGGTCAAGCTCTTCTTGTCGACCACGCCCCTCTGGACGATGGCCCTGAAGGTTCCTGTGAGGGTCTCGAGAGAGGCCGTGTTCGGCTCAGGGGGAAGGGTGGGGCCAGGTGCAACGACGGAGGCGGGTTCCCTGTGGATCTTGGAGTCGCTGCCTAGCACTGAGGTGGACATCTTCTTCACAATCGTTGTCATGAGGCTATTCCTGGAAAAAAAAGATTAAGGTATAATTTGAAATCTTTGAACTGAACTCTTTAAATGATAAATCTACAAACTGAAAATAGCTTTTAATTTCAAGATCCCAGATGACATACTGTATTGAGATTAAAGACTTTACCTAAAATCAGTCTTCCATCTGACATACAGAATATGGCTCATATTTAATGTTCTAATCCACAAAAAGTTAAAGACAAAGTTGAGTTCTGGGCCCCGTTGCACAAAACTTACCATTGATGGTAACTTTGCCATCAATGGTAACTACCATGGAAACCTTGATTTTGATTGGCTGTTGAGCCCTGTTACCATGGTAGTTGCCATTGATGGCAAAGTTACCATCAATGGTAAGTTTTATGCAACGGGCCCCTGGTCATGCGATTGCATTGTGAAAGAAAGCCTATAAGTATTGGTATGTACTGCAAGTGCAAATGATAAGAAATTTGGCCCAGTCTTGGTAAAAGTAACAAGTACTGTACACAGAAAGATGTATACGGGACTACACAAACATGTGGCATAAAAATGAGGCTCACATTTTTAAGCTGTTACATGTCATATTTATAATATGAAGTCTTTTGAAGAGCTTTTTTCTATGATGTTCTTCCACAATTGCATAATAACAATGAAATCGCTCACAAATTATTGTTTTTCTCTCCCCAGAACTCAAGTTTCTCTTTAAGTATTTCTGGCACAAAAAATGGCCCATTTTTTTTAGAGTAGGCAGCTTATGATGTGATGCTACAGCTCCTCAATTAGAGATTGTATTTTGCTAATAGAGGGTTAACCTCTGGGCTTTCTGAGAGCAATTTTTGACTGGGAAGGGGATCAATTTGACCATGCACCCCCTCCCCCTAAAGATCTTGGCCATGGAAGTCCAATCGACGTGAAATTTTGCACGGGTGTTGACACGCATGTAAAGAGTACCGCTGCATACCTTTTTAAAAGAAAAGTAGGGGTAAATGCACATTGTATTTTATTTACCAATGTCTTTCTATCCTGAACATATAGTAGCTCAGTCAGATTTGGGTTATAGTAAACTAGCTGATCATTTGCCTTATTGTTTTGACATACTGGATAAAGTCTGTTGATCAGAACTGTTGGTTTGTCCTCAGAAATTGCTTTCAGACAGCGATTCTGAATAGGATCATCGTTTCAGCAGAAATTGTCTCAAGATTGGCATCTCATAGACAATTAAAATAAATGGACAGTCAAGATCTGCAGCCATTTGTACAGGGAGGGCGGGGGGGGGGGGGGGGGGGGGGGGGGGCTAAGTGGTGTAAAGTACCTGCATGTCCTGCCATGCTCTTGCTTTATCTCCCATGCTACCTAAGAGCAAAGTTGTCTTATAAACTCTCATTTGCCTTCTTTACGAGTTAATAAATGGGGTTTTGGAATAATGCACACAATATTTGCAGTTTTGGAACTCCAGGGGAGAGTTTCACAAAGACTAAGATCAATTTTAAGTTGGACTTAACTATGGCAGGTCGTTCATGCCACTATTTTCTCTCATCATTTACTGGCATTGGTTTCTCAACAATCGTGGTCACAAATCTACAGAATTAACATTTTTTTATAGTTCATTATTGAAGAAGAAAAAAATTACCTAAAGATCACAATAGAGAGACCGATGGTGAGAGCAACCAGTGGCATAAATGGCCTGCCATAGTTAAGTTCAACTTTAAGTCGATCTTCGTCTTTGTGAAACACTCCTATTGACAATCAGCAATGGAACGTACATTGACTGAAGTGTCCATGCACAGGTATCCTTATAACCTACATTGCGTCACAATCATAGGAATCGATACCCCACATAACATACCTCTCAGTGTCATACATCTGCAGGGAGGTGGCGCTATTCGCTACCGATGTCATCATCATCTGCAGCAGCCTGTGAGCCTTGCTGCGCTCATTGGTCGACAGGGAGGTCATGTGACTACACAGCCACGCCACGCAGCAGATCGGCAGACAGCAAACACGCCCCTTCAAATTATCAACCAGTTTCTGTGAAATTGATGAAGAGATGTTTGATTATGAACTGTCTCCTTCTGTTTGAATTGACAACATTTTTTTTAAATACTTTAACAAAGTGTGTAACAAATATGTGAAACAGAATACAAAACAAAAATGATTGAAACTTTATGCTGTAAAAGCACATGGCAGATGAATTGAAAGTCCTACTATGAAACTCAAGGCAAAGCTCCTTAAAACGGCTTGCATTGCAAGCTATCACCAATCGAAACCTAATAACTTATTTGAAACGTACGGATCAAGAGGCTTTGTGCAATATTTAAAGAAAATGAAAATGAAAAAGTTTTATTCTTCCACTCTCAATATAATTATTGCATGAAACTAATCTCTCCTGTCATCAATAACTAAGAAAACGAAAGTTTACAAAATTTTCTGTACAGAGCTAATTGGAGAGAAGCTTGCAAGATACGTCACAATGTTGCCAATTTTTGTTTCACTGATGACAATGTCAATAATTCATAACTTTCCTATTTTTAGTCGCTGCTCAAAATTTCACTTAACAGTTTCTCTCATTTTTCAGCTTTTATCAAAACCAACTGAATATCAGGGTGGACTTCCCTTTAATACTTGCAGAATGTGCCTCCTACAAAGCCACTGGTAAATAAAAAAAAAACAACTAGAATACTCACCGAGACATGTTCTTCACTGACGGCGCCATATTCCCAGGCATGTAAGAGATGTTGAATAGCATATGGGATGGCCAAACATACCTCACTCCAACGTACTTGACTGTAGAGAGAGAAAGCACAACAATTTATTCACTATCTTACCCAAGAGGCATGTGTTGAATAAGTTCAAGAGCCCTCTATGTAGGAAACAATGCCTAAGCGGTACCCGTTGATCCCCTATAGTCCCCTTTTTCTTTTGTTAATTGAGAGCTGATTTGATGAGATAACCACCTGCCAGTGACCACGCAGGGAGGTCTAATCCCTCCTGGCCAATCCTGATAGGCTTTAAAATGTATCTTCGGTAGCCTCCTGTAAAAATCTTCCCATTTTTAATAGCAAGTTGGGCACTGATGAATCAAGAACTATTAAACATTCATTTGCCTTTTTAAAACATATTGTTTAGACATGCTGGATAAAGTCTGTTGATCAGAACTATTGGTTTGTCCTCAGAAATTGCTTTCAGACAGCGATTCTGAATGGGATCATCATTTCAACAGAAAAAGTCTTTAAGATTGGCATCTCAAGTATCTCATAGACCATTTACATAAAAGGGCAAGTCGAGATCTGCAGCAGTTTGACAAAATTATCTGAACCACAGACATAAAGACATCTTGGATGTGTCATAAAACTCATTCTAATTCCTAGTATTCTAAACATCCTGATGAACTTGATAACATCTAAAATTGCCACATTCGCTGTATTGAAAACCTTACTAGTGTCATACTATTTGAGAAGCTAATTTGATTTGATTTTTTTTTCCTGCATGGTCATTGTCCAAAGTTACAAACTAATTGCAACATAATCATGATAATAGACAAATTATATAACGTATACATGATCAACATAAAATACTTACATTGTAATACATAAACAAAATAATCATGAAGAAGAATTGCCACATAAGCTAAGCTTGAAGGCGTGGCAATCCTTTATTAAACTATTGATCATTCAGACATATTTATTATAATACTGTCTGAACACTGACAAGAGTTCCTTATAGCGCTGAAAACAATCTTAAAGTGTTACTTACGCCGTTTTGAACTCCATACCAGTATGATACTGGTTGAGTAGCATATCAATCTTATTCGGATCAGCTGCAGTCATGCCACTCAATGGTTTGGTACTGGTATCATCAGGCATACAGTGATGGACCCACGTCTCAAAGAAAGAATCACCGCTACTTGATACAACCATCTGAAACGATGCCACATAGAGGAAATTATTGAAGACGTTAGGTCAAATCCTTGTCCAATATGATGGTAAGGCTTTGTATAAATATCATCATGGTCATCAGACAGAAGACTTTAAGAAAGTTACTTCTAATCAGAATTTAAATATTATACAAATAATATACAGCAGTGAGGCCATTAGTAAGAATTACCCGCTCAAAGCGAAAGGGTTAAAAGAGTAATCTTGGACACAAGTCCATTCTATACAACATTAAGCCTTAAGAATCCTGAAAAAGTAATGTAACAGGGCCTAACATCATGCAAACACCTTAAAACTGGCATAATCATAGGAACCTGCAGTGAAATGATGTTCCCAAATGACAGCTGACCAATGTAAACTGCAGTAATATTCAAAGTATCAAGAACCCACTAAATACTTAATTTTCCCATTCCCTTAAGGATAAAGTTGAGTTCTGGTCAAGCGATTGCATTGGGAAAGAAGTGGTGTTGAATCGATCAGAAAAGGTTGATCACGTAGCATATTAGTATTGGTGTGTACTGCAATGTTCATCAAAATGATGAGAAATTTGGCCCAGTCGTGGTAGAGTAACAAACACTGTACATAGTAAGATGTATATGGGACTACAAAAATATGTGGCATAAAATCAGGCCTCATTTATCAGCTGTTTCTTGTCATATTTACTCTGATGTTCTTCCGTACTTGCATAATCACAATGATAACGCTCACAAATTATTTTTCACCTCTCCCCAGAACTCAACCTTCTCTTTAAGCTTAAAGGTAAGGACCAGTTATGGTCATGCAATTGCATTGTGAAAGAAACGTTGTGGAATCGATCAGAAAAGGTTGATCATCTAGCACCTAGCATCTGCAAGGTTCTGGAATCATCAAAATGATAAGAAATTCGGCCCATTCTTCGTAAAGTTACAAGCACTATACACAGAAAGATGTATATGGGACTACCCTATATCTCTCACAGAACATGAGAGAAACAAATTTACCAAATATATGAATTAGTAGGTGGTTTCCCGGCAAATTTTTTATCATCATGTATTAGTCAAAACATATTCTTTCACATGATTGGTAATGAGAGCTTTCATTTCATTTTTTGAAATTGGGGCGTTTCCAATACTGGTCTTTACCTTTAAGCTTAATCTTAGATGCATCTCATTCTCATTCATTCATTTCATGGGTCAACCCATTGCCTACTGAAACTGCTTGGGCCCTGTATTAAGCCTATGGCAATGAGAGAATTCAAAAGTCAACGCGTTAAAGAATAAAGACTTACCTCAGTTCCATAGAGCTGAGCAATTCGACACAGCATGAGGAATGTGAGATCAAAGATGACGGCTCTGACTTGAGATGCCTTAGCATTCTCGGCGCTCGACTGCTTCACTATCTCGTTGATTCTAAGGCAATAGATAAAGAGTAGAAAGTTATTGCCGGGAAGTCTCTGATTTCATGGCTTCCTGGTTGATTCTAGGAGGCTTAGTTTTGTCGACAACATATTACAGTTATCATTGGTTATTCCACTACTGCTTATTTATCTTTTTATCAAACATGGATTGGAAAAGATCTGACTTGAGATGCCTTAGCATTCTCTGCTATCTCGTTGATTCTAAGGTAATAAATTATAAACTAGATGGAACTTCGACTGCGCGCAGTCGAAAATGATGCCTCCGTCATAGAGCAATTTTTCAAATTCAAGTTCAATTGTAATCCATTAACAGGTTCTCAGTATATCGTGATTACAAGCAATTTCTCATATACATATATGACCCTTTGATCTTTGACCTCATGAACCTAAAATCTACTCAGTTCATTGGCTCTGCAAGTTGTCCTGAGTTAAATAGTAATCCATGTGTCAGTTCTAATGAGAATGCGTTCACAAGCTATTTTTGCATACATAATGAGCCCATGACCTTTGACCTTTGACCTCATGACCCAAGAATCTACTCAGTTCAATGGCTCTACAGGATACATACATGTACATTATCTAAGTTTGGCAGGAATCCATCAATCGGTTCTTGAGATAACGCGATCACGAGCTGTTTTTGCATACATAATAAGCCCTGTGACCTTTGCCCTTTGACTTCGTGACCCCAAAATCGAATCAGTTCATCGGCTTTGCAAGATACATAAATGACCAAAGTTTGGCAGGAATCCATCAATCGGTTCTTCAGATAACGCGATCACGACCTGTTTTTGCATACATAATGAGCCCTGTGACCTTTGACCTCGTGACCCCAAAATCCAATCAGTTCATTGGCTCTGCAAGATACATACATGATCAAAGTTTGGCAGGAATCCATCAATCGGTTCTTCAGATAACGCGATCACGACCTGTTTTTGCATACATAATGAGCCCTGTGACCTTTGACCTTTGACCTCGTGACCCCAAAATCCAATCAGTTCATTGGCTCTGCAAGATACATACATGATCAAAGTTTGGCAGGAATCCATCAATCGGTTCTTCAGATAACGCGATCACGAGAACGGGACGTACGGACGGACGGACAACCTGAAAACATAATGCCTCCGGGTACCTCGTAACGGAGGCATAAAAATCAGCACTTATCATAGTATTCAGTAGAAAACTAATGTCCGAAAGTCTCAGATAAGATTGCATGGTTTTCTGGTTGAGTTTAAGAGAACTGATTTAGTCAACATCATATTACAGTTATCATTGTGAATCTGCTACTGCATATTTACAAAACAAATTAAGATCTTTGTTATTTATTGAATGAATGATTAAATCAAATTTTCTTCTGTAAAACCTACATCAGTCAGCTTTTGACAAAGTCTGTGATTATATTTAATCAATGCAGAATTCACACATCGTAATCCAAATAAATTTGTATGAGACAAAGGAAATAATTATGTAAATTCACTCCCTTTTGTGTAATCGTGGTGCTGTCGTCCTGACTTTTATTTTGTGTAAGGACGGCGCTTCACGTAATGGCTGCTGGAACAGCACTACTATGCTGGGAAACAAATTATTAAGGGCGTTATAATGTGAACCATTGTTATCATTATTATACTGTAATGTAAGTAATGAATGTACGTTGGTAGACTTGCACATTTATGCTAAAAAAAAATTAATAAGATCATATATTGTCGTAGCAAATCGGATTTAAAGGCAATGAACAATAGAGAATATGTTTCTTACTTGATGAGTTTCGCAGAGAACTTTGGAAGTTTACTTCTGGCTGCAGCAGCTGCTACCATGTAATCAAAGCTCTTTCCTGCTTTCATATGACCTAGCAGAACCAACATTTCATCTTGATTCTTCACATCAGCCTGAGAAAATACAAAACAATATTGATTGTTAGGAGGCGGAAGGAAAGTAGCGAGAAATATATGCAAAACATAAAAGCTCTTTCCTGCTTTCATATGTCCCAGGTACATGTAGGACAATGTGGTAATACCCTTTGGTGAGCAATTGATACTCAATGACCAATTCCCTTGGTAATTGAGTCATAAGTCTCTTACCGTATTTGCCGGCGTAAAGGCCGCACCGCCGTATAGGCCGCACCCCCAACTTTGACATTTCGTAGAGGAAAAAAAAAAAAAAAAAAAAAAAAAAAAAAACTAAAAAAAAAAAAAAAAAAAGAGAAAAAAAAAAACGGACCAAACAAAAAGATCATAATTTTCTTGTAAAACACTCTTTTTTTTTTTTTACAAACTATACCAATTCATCAATATTCTTATAAATCAACAAGAAGTTAACCTCAAAAATGATCATAATTTAGCAGATCTTCATCGACTTTTAAGCTAGTACTGTATCGTACGCAGATTTGGTATCCTACAATACCCCTTCCTCGATGTGCGGTGTAATCCGAAATAGCATTTTTCGACCTGCGCAGTTGCGTTGCGCGGCAGCTAGCTCCGTAAGTAACGGCCTGTCCCTTTGTTTACTTTTTGGCGATGCAGTGGTACGGACTTAGATCTAGATCTATCGGCAGATTTTTTTAGAAAAATAAGTTTTTTCGTCTTCATGTCAACTATGCAACATAAAAATGTCGGTAAGTTGTGTGGAGTTATTCTAGAATTGTCCTGTACCGCTGTCTAGTCATGCTACCGTTCCTATAGTCCCATACGTGCAAATGGACGTGATGTTTTGACCGCTGAATTTTGTTGTTGTTGCGTATACGCCGCACCCCGACTTTTTGATTTTTTCTCACCCGAAAATACTGCGGCCTTTACGCCGGAAAATACGGTAATTGCTTATTCTTCTAAGACATATTACTTGCTCTCTTAAAAGACACAAAAGGTAAATTCATAAATTAAACTCCCCTTCTAACGATTGGTTATGCATGACACAGTGAAATCAATCATATCCACAAATGATTTTGAGGAGATAGCGTTTGAAATGCTTTGATACCAACCAACATGAACAAATGTTGGAAGGCTGGTAATTAATGTCTTGCCATAGTTTGGTGTAAACCTGTTTTCTGGTTGCTACATTTGCATACTGTATATTAAAGCTGATATTTTCGTGAATGACAGGCTAAGAGACGTTTATGCGAGTAGTTGCTTTCGCGAAAAGCACACGTCAGAATTAATGAATGGGCATGACGTATTCACAAACTTTCTCACGCCAAGACATACACACACAGGTAAAGTACACGTACGTACACACACAAGTTTGAGCAGCCCATCGCACCACATACAGCCGAGTACCGTACCGACATAGAGTGAGAAGGCTGATTGATTTTAAGACAGGGGTGCGGGCGTAATGCATGGTGATTAAAATACCAAGTATGTATTCCATTCATTGACAAGAGTTACAAAAGAGTAAGAGACTTTTGAAAAATGAGAACTTTCCCACTTGTTGTCGCGGAAAGGTAAATCACAGAGTGATTGTTGCAAGCGGTACAAATGCAACCACTGCTACACATTAAGCTGTGTATAGCATGCTTAGTGAGTGTGGGCATGTACATGTACAGTAGAAGTGGCAGTGGCCAGGTAAATTGCACTGGCGAACGAGGGGATGCTAGCACATAATTTTATGCTGATATTTTCCCACTCTGGAATGATGAGGTGGCAATATTTTCATGTGTTGTTAAATTCGCATATTCACAAAAAATAAAACCCTCAGAAAAATAACAGCTTATACAGTACATTCCTTTACTCAAATTCAAGTTTTCGATTAATTGTCATTAACTGACAGAAGAGTGAAAGGACGAACTTAGATTCCCCAGATTTCCTGACTATTGACTCTGGGAACAAAAAGTTTTAATTTCCTGCTCCCCCAACCCTTCATAAAATCTATTGACCACTTTACCTTAATAAAATTGACGAGAGGCTCCGCCCTAGTAACCATGACTACAAGGGAGACGGGTTGCTGGGTGTCAGTGGGTCTTGTGAGTTTACTTGTGGTGGATCTAGAGAAAAGATACATGTACATAGATCAAGCAGAAGTCAAAATAATGAAAAGGAATAATAATTCCATTTACATGTATATAGCGCAAATCCTAAATGAATATACTATACTGCACTCAGTACAAAGTATCATATTATTAACCTGGCTGTAGCTGAGCTGCCATAATAAGGCACTAAAGCATTCAAGCGATTCCTTCCTGCTGAGTCCCAATTTACATCACCTGGGCGGAGAGTGGCAAATATAGATTAATGTCTTGCCAAAGGAGAGGCGCCGTGGTCGAGTGGATATGTCACCGGACTGCATAAGAACAGAATATTATTCTTAATATTATTTATTATTGGTGCCGCGGCGGGACTCGAACCGCAAACAATGCGATCCAAAGTCCAAACATGATGGATATTCGGAGACACACGTACGATTGTGGGAGTTTTTGTTCCATTACTACACTGGGAATGGGTGACTATGTCTTTCTTTTCTGTTTCGGATTTAAATGCACATCCCTGTACAGAGTAACTTTAATATTCAGAGTTGGGTTATAGTAATCTGGCTATTGTTTGCCTATAAAACATATAATTTAGACATACTGGATAAAGTCTGTTGATCAGAACTATAGGTTTGTCATCAGAAATTGCTTTCAGACAGCGATTCTGAATGGGATCATCATATCAACAGAAATTGTCTTAAGATTGGAATCTCATGGACTAATTACATACTCACTCATACCAAAACTCAACAAATCGACTTTGACAGACCCGGATTTGAAAACAAGTCAGGCCTTTAGGATGGTGACATTAAAGGTTGGTCTCTAGACACAAATAAGCACATCTGATTCATACAATCTTTACAAAATCCAACCATACACAAATACTATCATTGAACTTTCCACTCATCACCGTGTGGGTAGATCAGTCAAGAATCATCTGATTTAGTCATTCCTTGCCACACCACTTTAATCATAAAGTCCTGGGCCCCCTTTCATAAAACTTGTCATCAATAACAAGTTACGATAACTGTTATAAGCTACTGAAATCATGGCACTTGATTGGCTGTGAGCAAATTTGCCATTGAAATTTAGCATTTGTTATTGACAACAAGTTTCATGAAACATGGCCCTGGTCACTTTTTATGGAAGACCAACGCCAGCTCACCTTGCAGTAGTGATCTCTTTGACTTGCGTCTCATTGAGTACTCCACAGGCTGCGAGCTGTCCAAGGAGTTGTTTGATGGCATCGCATCGTTGCTTGGTATCCAGAAGGTCCAGGAGAACGTAGAATCGTAGGAGGTAGTGGAGACCTTCAACCAAGGCTTCACAAGACCCAGTGTCATCAGCCATGCTCTGCTGCAGACGCTGGATGATCTGAGGAAGCTGGGGATTAATAATACAAATTAAACTCACTTAAAAACTCTGATAAATGGAAATTCTTGATGGCAACACATTGTTTTTTTAGTATCCACTGGATCTAGGAGAACATAGAATCTTAGGAGACCTTTAACCGAGGCTTCACAAGACCCAGTGTCGTAAGCCACACTCTGCTGGGGACGCTGGATGATCTGACGAAATTGGGGATAGTAAGAGGAAATTAGAACTCTCTAAAATTCTGATAATGGACTTTCTTGATGGCAACACATAGTTGTTTAGTATCAACTCGGTCCAGGAGAACATAGAATCATAGAAGATAGTGGAGACCTTCAACCAAGGCAACACAAGACCTATTGTCATCAGCTACCCTATGCTTAGGAGGTTGGATGATCTGACGTAGTTGGGGATGTTTTCAATTTTTGATTGGAGGATTAGAGCAATATGGTATCCATGATACTCCTCCAAACCCTGGACTAAAAGTTACTTTGGAGAAAAATTCAAATTCATATGTTGGTGTACAACAAAAGGAAGAGTTGACCATCATTACATAACAATGACATCACAAAGGAATGAGAGGGTTGACAATTTGAGATTCATAGTGGTTTAGTGGATTGCGAGATGCCAATCTTACCTTGAGGAAAGTGAATGCTACCCATTTAATCTCCTCTGTTGGATCGCTGTCTTCCACCAGCCCTAGGAAGCTTGCATGGAGCAGCTCACGGTAAATGGCAGAGCGGGGGAGGTTCTGAGAGAGAGAGAGAGGAAGAATGATGAGAATCTGTCAAAATTCACAAACTCTCTCTTGATCATTTACAGTGCAATCCATGTATTACTGATATAGATGATTTGTTAAAAGATGTGTTGCAAAGTTGTCAGCATTTGGGGTAATATGTGGAGCCAAGGACCCCTTTCACACTACTATTAACAGTGTTATGAGAGCACTGGAAGGTCATTTGGGGTAATATTTGGAGTCAAGGACCCTTTTACACTGCTATTTGGGGGTAACTTTCAGATCCTGTTGAAAAGAGCACTGAGGTATTACAGTTTACCTCCTCCGAATAATAATAACAATAATAATTAAATCAATTTATACAGTGCATCTGCTATATTTACTATACTGCACTGTGATGAAAACAAAACTCATAACAGTGGTACTTTACAGATACACAATAAAAAGGCATGTATTCTGCACATTTTGTAACAAATTACTTGCTGACAACTTTCTTTTCAAACCAATTTTTAAAAGAAAAAAACAACATGATAACTTGGCACCTATGCTGTTGATCAGAACTAAAACGTTGTCCTCAGAAATTACTTTCAGACAGCGATTCTGAATAGGATTATCACATCAACAAAATAGTGCAACAATACCAATACAGAAAACGATTATTGTTTGGGGTAATCATAATATTCCTGGATTACTTGTGGAAATTCAATGTGCATTAGAACCAGACAAAGTAAAATTGATCAGTTTTGCAGGGATCTCATAAAAAAGAGGTCCTAGACTCACCTGTAGTCTCTCCATGAGGAGTAGTTGATCTACGAAGAGTTGAATATCACTGGTTAGATTGAGAGCTGCTTCCATGAATGTCATCACATTCACACTACAGCATAATGCCTTCAGCCCAAGCGTGTTCTCACATCGGCTGATTGGTCGTGTGTGAAGGGTCTGCATAGGTATTCTGTATGTACAAAAGGGAATCGGTCATGTTCACACAACAGTACAATACAACTTCCATGAATGTCATCACATTCACACTACAGCATAACGCCTTCAGACCAAGCGTGTTCTCACATCGGCAGATTGGTCGTGTGTGAAGGGTCTGCATGGGTATTCTGTATGAATAAAAGGGAATCGGTCATGTTCACACAACAGTACAATACAACTTCCATGAATGTCATCACATTCACACTACAGCACAATGCCTTCAGACCAAGCGTGTTCTCACATCGGCTGATTGGTCGTGTGTGAAGGGTCTGCATGGGTATTCTGTATGTACAAAAGGGAATCGGTCATGTTCACACAACAGTACAATACAACTTCCATGAATGTCATCACATTCACACTACAGCATAATGCCTTTAGCTCAAGCGTGTTCTCACATCGGCTGATTGGTCGTGTGTGAAGGGTCTGCATGGGTATTCTGTATGAATAAAAGAGAATCGGTCATGTTCAGACAACAGTACAATGCAGTCGGACCGATAAGGATGTTATGTGAATGGTCTGCATGGGTATTCTGCGAGAGAAGTGGATGGATTTGATACAGTACTACAGTTACATTCACACTACAGCATAAGGCTTTCATACTAAAGAGTGTTCTCACACAAGCTAATGGGTCGTGTGTGAAGTGTCAGCATGGGTATTCTCTATAACAAGTGGTCAATCGCATTGGTCAGACATGGTACTAAGGGTACATTCACAGTACAACATAAAACGTTCAGAACAAGCTTGTTCTCACCCCAGCTATTAAATGGATGTAGTGTGAAGGGCTGCTGTATTAAAACATGGACAATTGCACTGTTAAGATGTAATTCGACAATCAAATTCACATCAGATTATAATGCATTGGGGGTGTTCTCACACTAGCACATGTGTCAATTTAAGTGTCAGGCAAATGCAGGAGTATAAAAAATTCTTCTTTGTGTCCCCATGTATATTGTCAATGTATTAGTCATTGATTTACAAATTTTGAAGAAAAAAACCCTGATAACTTGGCATCTATTCTGTTGATCAGAAATGTTAGTTTGTCATCAGAAATTGCTTTCAGACAGCGATTCTGAATAGGATCATCATATCAACAGAAATAGTGACACAAGAAAAATCCCAGTCATACTGCCAAACCAAATAAACAAGGGAAACGCTCTCGGCAGTCTCGCCTGCATTACGCAATTCGATATGATGAAAAATTGAGGTTGAAACATTATTTATATGCAAGATGGCCCATTAGCAGGCCCCCAAAATGAAATCCTCTGAATATAATCAGCATTTTGAAAAGAATATTGACTAAGAATCATCAGAAGAATTATTTACTATTTATTGTACCACGATCGATAACTTTAATAAAACGAAATAAAACTTGAAAAGCGGCGCCTATGTCTTGCTTTTTGCTACGAAGGCAAGACAAAAACCACTACAGAGAACATGTGGTCTATTTATACACTAAAAGTAACCATAAACTGTACAGCTCATACCGTTGTACAAGTGGTTATGTGCCTTTTAGGTATACAGGAAGGGAACAAATTTGATAGAAAATTTGAAGGGCCAATCTATCTCCTACGGCAGTACCTACCGGGCAATGTCGGCAAGGTTGTTTTCTAGTTTCACCTTCAGAGAGTCTGCTTTCACGTCTTTCTTGGTGGAATGCTGAGGTGTTCTGGATAATAGATGCTCTAGGTTACCTATCAAACAGAAGGTTTAAGCTGCTCAATAACAAGTTAACATCAGATACTAGTAGAGTGTTAATTGCTACAGCAGCAAAAGTGTGTACAAATTGGCAGTTTTTTTTTGAAAATTTTTATCACATTGGTTCATTTAATACAATTTCTTTTTGTGTTTTCAAATCATGAGGGTGTGGAAAATAAGATTAATTGTTGCCATTTGGAGGTAGGAAAACTGAGTAAGAAAACGGTACGGACAACCAGAAAACATAATGCCTCCGGCTACTTTGTAGCGGAGGCATAAAAACCCTGATAACTTGGCATCTATTCTGTTGATCAGAACTAAAATGTTGTCCTCAGAAATTACTTTCAGACAGCGATTCTGAATAGGATCATCACATCAACAGAATAGTGCAACAATACCAATACAGAAAACTTGTTCAAATTTCCTTTTGTTTAAACTTTATTTTAGACCAATCTTAAACCCAGCTTTCAATCTTAGTAGAATACGGAGCATAGACTTCAAATTCACTTTTTAACAATATACCCGTACAGTGAAAAACATCTAGATGCTCTTATGCTGACGCCAGGTCTCTCACAAGCCTCTCTGAATTTTTTATCAATTTTGAAGGACTTTGAGCTTTTTAGGAACAAGAGTATTTATCAATCGACTGCACTTTGACTTGTCCAACTGCTGGACAATTTGGATTGAGTTTCAGTAATCAACTGCCCCGGAACATCTGTACCTCACCCTCACTAGAAGCCTTTCAGAAGTACTTGAAGAAGTACTTGAAGAAGTATTTATTGAACTCTTTTTCCCACCTTCATACAATGTAAAGCAGTGTGAAAACAATAGTGTGAGAGCACTCTATAAATGAACATACAGTCAAACCTGCTTTAGTGACCACCTGTCTACAAAGGCCACATTTGTTGTTTCCCTTGAAAATGGTTTCTCGTTGAATCATGTACTATAGGAACCTGTCTACAAAGACCACATTTTGTGTTTCCCTTGGGTGGTTGCTATAGACAGGTTTGACTGTATTATTTTTATTATCATATTATTGAAAACGACCTACTCTGTTGTCTCTGCTGCATGCCGACGGGCTGCGGTCCTGAAACACTGTTTATAAGCGTGGTCAGATCAGTCATAGCTGTCTCAATGCGTGTCCAGAGAGCTGAAGAAAATAAAGATACAGGAATCATTAATAATTGGCAATACACGAGTTATCTCATCTACCGATAGTCATTCCTTGCCACACGACTTCAATCATACTTGTTATCAATACCAAGAATTAAAAATTGTTATAAGCTACTGAAATTCTTACATTTGACTGGTTATGATTAGATTTGTCATAGATCTCTGGCACTTGTTATTGATGACAATTTTTATGAAAAGGGGTCCTGGTACTCAAGCAAGAAGCAATCAATCAATCAACAATGTGAGGCAGAGATACAGATTTAAGATGGTTTCAGTCTTTTCCAGTAACTAACCTGGAGCTAGCTTCATTGCCATTGCGGTTCAAAGAATCTTTAATCAAACAGTGAAATATAAACACTTGTATGAAGCATACAGGAAGTTGACATCTGATTGTGTTGTGTTTTTTATATGCATGTTTTTAGGTTTACCCTTTTCTTCATTTTCCAAACATTTTTGTTTCTTTATGCGATATTATTTTCAATTATCAACAAATTAAAAAGAAAGGTAATTCAAAAGATTGAAAAGATAAGACATGAGGTGTGTGTTGATCAGGATCAGTCAGTTATCAGCAAAGGAAGATTCCTCTGACAGCGATTCTGATATACTGGATCATCATATCAACACGTGGTAGCAAAATACATTACTTACGGTCCTGGTACTCAAGCATTATTACCCCGATATAGCCGAGCAGTAATCATTTACACTCATTTATACTGGGTGGAGAGTGGTAAACGTGGATTAATGACAGTCTTGTTAAACGATTTCAGTGCTGTGCCAGGATTCAACCCCTAAAAATGAAGGGAATGAACCACTGTATCACCACACCTCTACGCTACACACACTATATATAAATTGGTTGCCTGTACTGTTTTTTTTTCCACTTACTGATGGGCTTTATGGGTTCCTTCTCTGGCTCAGCTCCTGCAGCAGGTGTACCGGGAGTAGAGGACGATGTCCCACCTGTGGGGTCTCCTGGCCCTGCTCCAGGCAAAGGTGCCGGTCCAGGTCCAGGTCCCAGTACAGGTCCCATTCCAGGTCCAACTCCAGTTCCAACTCCTGGTCCAACTCCAGGTCCAACTCCAGGTCCAGATCCTGGAGGCCCTCCACCTACCACTCCTGCAGGACCTGCAATTAGAGATCGAATCTATTATTTCCCATTCCTAAGCAAATAATTACCGTCGGTGAAGGTGATGGGACAAACTATCACTTCCGAGGCGATCTGGATGTAGCTTTCTTTCCGAAGTGAAGCTGAGGAAAGATAGCGTATACATTCAGAATGTCAAGGAAGTGATAGTTTGCCATCGCCTGAAACCAAGAGGTGATTATTTGCTTCATATTCCACATCAAAAAACATTTCACTTCTTCCGTCATTTTAGGGCAACAAGTCATCAATTAACAGCTAGCAAACGGTGTAACATATGTACACAGCATGCAGTACTTACGTACGTACGTATATGCAACGTATACAATCTTCAGTGAAAGTGCGTTGCACTGTGTAGATAGTCTTCAGCAAAAGTGTGTTGCACTGTATAGATAGTACTACTTCCAACACGGTGCAACAAACTTTTCTTCTTCCATCAGTGATGGGCGAACTATCTTTCATTACGTGATTTACTTTTGACCAATCGTAGCACAAAATTCTTTGTATGTGAAATATAATAATCAATATCATATGCTCTACACATAAATCTCTTTCCTGTTGATTCCCCTCCGCAATGATAGTTATCTGGCTATTCATTTGCCTTAAAACATATTGTTTAGACATGCTGGATAAAGTCTGTTGATCGGAACTATTGGTTTGTCATCAGAAATTGCTTTCAGACAGCGATTCTGAATAGGATCATCATATCAACAGAAATAGTGGCAAGCTCGGCATCTCATCGACTTATGACATATTCACTCATGAAATTCCCCATTCATTCAAAGAGTCAATGAACCTACGAACTTATGAGCCAATGAATTTATGAACCCACAAACTTATGAACTCATGAATTTATGAACCCACAAACTTATGAATTTATGAACCTATGAAGTTGTGAAATCATGAAGTTATGAACTCATGAATTCATGCCTATGTAGAGCAGGAGCTTGAGGTTGTCCCGGCTGCACATCTTACGCAGGAGAAGTCGTCAACCTTTCGGAAGATGTTCTTGCACTGATTTTACAAGACACGCTTTATGAACATATGAAATTACAAACTTATAAACTCATGAACTCAAGAATTAAGAACTTGTACACTCATGAACTTATGAAGTCATGAAAACTTATAAACTCGTAAACTCATGAACTTATGAAGTTATGAACTCAAGAACTTATGAACTCACAAACTCATAACTTATGACTTTATGAACCCACAAACTTATATGAACTCATGAATTTATGAACCCACAAACATATGAACTAATGAAATTATGAACCCACAAGCTTATGAACTCTGAATTTATGAACCTACAAACTTCTTAACTCATGAACCTAGACCTTATGAACTTTTGAACTCGTAAACTTATGAACTCGTGAAACTAACCTGCTATTGCTGCCGTTGCTGCCTCCAGTTTGGCCAGGCATTCCCCTTCATCCTCCAGCCTCCCTATGTAGAGCAGGAGCTTGAGGTTGTCCCTGCTACACATCTTGCGCAGGAGGTCGCTCATGTAGTCCACGTTGCGTGAGATGGTGATGATGTCGCGCGACTCCACCTGGAGGTGCTCCAGGGACTGGGTGATGGAGGCCAGGAGCCAGTGGACCACCTCCAGGAGCTCCACGCTTAGCTGGAGACCTTCCTCTACCGTACTACGAACCCTGTGTGTAGACAAGACAGAATGTCATCAATGTCCTTTTTAATCTAACACTCTCCATAACAACATCATTATCACTCAGTCTACTTTCCAGCAGTTGTCTGCATCTTTAGGTAATGAAATACTATATATATTGTTTATGCTGTAAATAAGATTGGAAAAGTTCATATTTCACCTCAGTTCTCGGAATTTAATGTTTTGTGCATAATTCAAGCCATATCTCATGCATTTGGTAGAAAGCCTTTATGCGATATTATTTTCAATCATCAACAAATTAAAAAGATAAAGTATTAAAAAGATTGACAAGATAAAACTAAAATTGTATGAGGTCTGTGTTGATCAGGATCAGTCATTTATCAGCAGAGGAAGATTCCTCAGACAGCGATTCTGATAGACTTGGTCATCATATCAACATGTGGTGGCAAAATAGAAGTGTTGTCGTCGAGTGGTTTAAGCACTTGACTTGAAATTCAACGGTCATGGTTCGATCCCCAACACGGCACTAATGTCCTTTGACAAGGCATTAATCTACATTTGCCACTCAATACCCAGGACAGAAATGGGGACCCGGTAGAATGATGAAAGTATTTGTGTTAGTAATTGCCTATGCACTCACAGTGACCATATTATGGTAGGAATACTCCCCAGGGAGTGGAGATGGTGCACATTGTGCATGAATGAATCCGATGACTGGGGTAATGATATCTGTTAAGCGCTTAGAGATGGTATTCCGTATTAAGCGCTATGTAAATCCAGATCATAATTATTATTATTATTTGACATTTGCTCCAGGATTTATTCGGTCGAAGATGTAGGGCTAGTGTTCCTTGATGATCAATGGTTGAAGATGGTGATATGAGTTATGTTAATATGACAAAAATGAATACTGGAGTGTGTGGTTTACACTTAGTACAAGAACATAATTGAAATATATAATTTGGCCTTATCTCCCCAAACTAAAAACCCTTCATCATCAATATAGTTTGGATGCTCACCCTAGCTTGTTCATGCAGAAGATGAAGATCTCTAGAAGACTTCTCATACAGTAAGGTCTCGTGACGGCAGTATCACTGTACTTTGTCATTGCACTCAAGACTCCAGGCAGAGACACAACCTATTAAATAAAAATAATGATAATAAACATTCATTATGCACTTAATAACGGGTTGTTTCTAAGCACACCATTGTCTGTCTACAAATTACCAACCAAAACTTATAATAAACACAAATTATAAATCTGTTCTTTATTCAATAGAGCATGCATATACAATACAAATAAAAATCAATTAAAGCAATCAATCAATAAACCATGGGATGCAAAGATATATAGATTTGTGTGGTACAGTTATATACCTGGGGGGTGTTTCACAAAGATCCTAAGTTGAACTTATCTCTAAGTTGGACTTAAAAATTATGGAAAGCCATTAGCATCCTTGAAAACATTTTGTAAAAGTTATTTTAAAATACATAAAATGTTGATTCAAATCATTCATATTTTCTATTATCATGGGAGATTCTATGTTCTTGATGTGGAATTTATAAAAAGTCTAAAATACTTGAATTTCTGCTTTTGAATATATTTCATTTTAAGACTCCAATGGCTGTCCATAATAAGTCCAACTTAGAGTTAAGTTCTACTTAGGATCTTTGTGAAACACCCCCCTGGAGCTAGCTATATTGCCATTGCGGTTCAAAGAATCTTTGACCAAACAGTGTGATGTATCTACTTGCATCACGAAGCATACATTAAGTTGGCATCTGATTGTGTTTTGTCTTTTATATGCATGTTTTTAGGTTTATACTTTTCTTCATTTTCGAAACATTTTTTTTTTGGTATGGGCTGTTATCTTTAATTATTAACAAATGAAATGATTAAATAATTAAAAAGATTGACAAGATAAAAATAAGACATATAAAGTTCGTGTTGATCAGGATCAGTCATTTATCAGCAGAGAAAAATCCTATGACAGCGATTCTGATAGACTTGGTCATCATTTCAACACGTGGTAGTAAAATATATACAGTGTATTTCTCCTACCGATATAAAATAGAGCAGAAGTCCAGTACTATATTTTTCTTTCAAAGTA
Source organism: Strongylocentrotus purpuratus (assembly GCF_000002235.5). Lineage (NCBI taxonomy): Eukaryota > Metazoa > Echinodermata > Echinoidea > Camarodonta > Strongylocentrotidae > Strongylocentrotus > Strongylocentrotus purpuratus. The sequence goes on along the minus strand of NW_022145575.1, from coordinate 1,865,813 downwards.
TATCTTGTTTGAAGGTTACAGATAGTGAGTTAATAATTACCAATTGTATTCTGATTGTTAATTTTTTTTAGAATGTTTCATAATTATGACTTCCCTAGTTTACTCTTCACCTGTTTACTAACAAAACTGACACCCAAGTTGGATGCAATGAGGGAGAGAAAGAGGGAGGAGGGGAGGGGAGGGAGGGAGAGGGGAGGGGGAGGGAGAGGGGGAGGGAGAGGGGAGGGAGGGACTGAGGAGGGAGGGACTGGGGAGAGGAGGGAGGGAGAGGGTGAGAGAGGGGGAGATTGAGAGAGATAAAGAGGGAGAGAGATAAAGAGGGAGAGAGAGAGAGAGAGAGAGGAAGCAGTGATGAAGGGAAAGGGGAGGGGACGCGACGCGAGAAGGAGGGAGACAGGGGAAAGAGACAGACAGACAGACAGAGTGACAGACAGAAGAGGAAGGGAGGGAGGGACTTGGGAGGGGGAGGGGAGGGGGAGGGAGAGAGAGAGAGAGAGAGAAGAAAAATAATTTGCTTACATCTGACATGATGGCATGTTTGAGATATGACAGGATGAGGCTGCTTGGAGAAGGGCCAACAAATGTCTGGGTCAAAAGCATTTCTGTTTACAAAAAGTAAAAGAAGAAGAAATATATATGTGACAGGAGACTTCATAGCATAACATATCCCATGTCTGATATCAATCAGTATGCAATGCTTCATGAAAGAGTGTTAATTAGAATGTATGCTCTAAGTCAATATCTACCTGTGGGCCAGTCTAAAAGGTTCATTTATTTGGCCATTTTGTGCCCCCCCCCCCTCCTCATAAATTGAAAAGAAACAGAAAACAAACACAAAAATAACCTATCCTGTGGAAAGAAATGCAGTCAAGAAACAATTAGTAGCTATGTGAGTGCAGAAAAGCAACACTATATATTTTTCTGTATTGAATTGAATAGTTGAGATGGTTTACAATATATATAACCTGCTTTGGCGACCACCTGTCTATAAAGACCACATTCCTTGTCTTCCTTGAATATAGATTTACATCGATACTTGCATCAAAGGAAGCTGCACTTAAAGATCACCTGCCTATACAGACCGCTTTTCTTGTCTCCCTCGGTTGGTCTTTCTATACAGGTTTTACTGTACTGCCCTGAACTTGCACAAGAAAACAACTTTACCCCTGAATGATGGATGTACAGTGTAGGTGGCAAGGAATAGACTATTATCTTGAAGATAAAGTTGAGTTCTGGTCATGCAATTGCATTGAGAAAGAAACGGTGTGGAATCGATCTGAAAAAGTTGATCATCTAGCCTATAAGTATTGGTGTGTACCGCAAGGTTCTGGAATCATCAAAATGATAAGAAATTTGCCCCAGTCTTGGCAAAGTTACAAGCACTGTAAACAGAAAGATGTTTATGGGACTACACAAACATGTGACATAAAAATAAGTCCCGATTTCTATGCTGTTACATGCCATATTTAGAAGATTAAGGCATTTGAAGAGCCATGCTTTTGTATCTGATGATTTTGTATCTGATGTTCTTTCACACTTGCATAATAACAATGATAACAATGATGGGCTATTATTTTCAATGATCGACAAATGAAATAAATAAATCCTTAAAAAGGTTGAAAAGATTTTAAAAAAGACATTTTTGGATTGTGTTGATCAGGATCGTTCGTTTATCAGCAGAGAAAATTCCTCAGACAGCGATTCTGAAAAACTTGATCATCATGTCAACACGTGGTAGCAAAATATGCAACTTACAGTGCAACTTACATGCCATATTTAGAAGATTTATATTGATAACGCTCACAAATTATTTTTCACCTCTTGCCAGAACTCAACCTTCTCTTAAGTAGCACCCTGTACCTGCTATTTGATTGGCCTCGTCTGCTGATCCTGATACGATGTACTGCTTGATTTTAGTGCTCCATTGGAAGTCTGCCCATCTCTCTCTCCATGCCTTGATGAGCAGAGCTTGGACAGCCTTCACTCTGCTCTCCTCCATGTTCAGTTATGGACCTCGAGCTTATCTGAAATGTATACACAAGTATATCAGAGTAAATCAGACTATATCTGAGCTATTAAGCAAGAGGTTTGTACGTGCTCCTTGCAAACTTTACAGGAGTTGTTAAGCAGTAGAGGCGCTGGTCCGAGAATGAGGATCGTCCGCATAAACTAGGATATCCTCTTAAATGCGTAAGAAAATAACCCCAGTTCACCGTCTACTTTGGGTTGTCCGTGTAACATCAAGAAAATCATTGCGGAATCCGTTTTTTGCATCGCCAACGCGCAGATCAGAAATTTGACATGTCTGCAAAAATGCAGACGATCCGTATTTTTGCGGATGCGTCTGTCTGCTTTTACAGGTGAACAGACATTTTAATAAATAAATACATCCCCCCCCCCAGGCCCCACCTCCTGGCCTGGTGTGAAAGTAGGTCTAGTCTACATGCACTGTGTCCTTTGGACCTTTGCACAGTGAAAATCTCAAAACTGGTAACAGGGCCAAATGTTGAACAAATGAAAGAAGCACAGACATGGTGGCAAAATATTCACTAGCAAAACAGCCAAAATTACAGTTTCATTTGTAACGTTAGTTTTTTTTACATTCATTTTTCTTTTCAACCTCGAATTTTCACCCATGATTTCACCCATGTTGTATACAAAATGAGGGTTTCAGATTAGAAGATTGAAGAGTGCTATCTAATCTAAATCTCAACAACAACATGTTCAATTTTCATTCACTGAGGGCTTGCGAATCCCTGCACACAGTAGTCCAGAATCTGGCCTATTTAATTTTGATCTACACCACACCAACGATACCTCCCCCTACTAATACTTGCTACCAGCCGATGATGGCGTGATCATTAAATTAGGACGCCCGACAAAAAAATAGTCCAGACAAAAACCTAGCGACCTTGTGACAGGGTCAAAAGATCAAGCCTTATTACGTAATTTTGATAGCGCCCAATTATGCATATTCATACACATACTGCTATGTATGTACCATGGAGACTTATATCTCCATGTATGTACTGTGTGACATTTCGAACTCCCCTGCCTTATGCACAGATTCAACCGTGGAGATATACATGTATCTCCATGATTCAACTATACTTCGCTGCACGAAATGCTTTCATTTAGCGTTCGGCAGGATTCAACATTGTCTATTTGCAAGACCCTATTACAAAGTTATAAGCGTCATTTCTTAAGACGTGCACTGGAAATTGATAAATATTAAAAAATATATATCTTTAAATAATAATTGTGCATTATTGTTATCATTTTAAATATATTTTGTTTAGATTTCAAATCAATATTTGTGAAATTATCAGCATGCGTTTATAACGATAGACTAGGCCTTCAACACACTGATATAATTTTGATACCTAAATACAGAGGGTCAAAGTCAAATATAATGCCCATATACTGTAGGTCCATGCTTAGTTTTTGAGATGACTGCCACTATCAAACTAAGCACAACTTATTGAAATTTCAACGGAGGGCCATTAAACCGAGATTTTTGTCTGTACGGTCCTCAGGCTGGGCTGGTGAGCATAATTATGAGTTTGTTGATAACGCCATCTTCGACGGCTTGATCAAGTGTAGGGAAATAGACCCGTTCACGGTTAGCACATTACTGCAATGACCCCGAATATCCACAGATCTTCAAAACATGAAGAGGTCCTACTTTGTACATTGTGAAATAATCACTCCTACAGCGATGGAGGTGCTACATAAATAGCCTTCGTTTCCCCTTTTCAAAGAATATTTCCACCTGTGTATCATGGAGTGCACTAAATTAGACCGAATTTTCCGTCTCTTTCGTTCGTTAGCCTCTTATTGGGGTAGGGTCAGCCGGCTCTCTCTTTAGAGACGGAAACCGTCTATATACATTCCCTTGATAACGCCACGGCCATTTCAGGTCGTAGTGTTTTGCCCCCAAAATCCCCCAAAATGCCATTTTACCTCGTGAATATCCAAATGTAAATTAGGACTAGGATATAATACATCGGTTCCACTTACTAACTTGATTGAAATAATCCGTTTAATGGTCCCTTTTAAGGAAATTATGGGTCAAAATCGACATCCATGTTGAAAATCTTGCAAGCCGTGTTAAACTCTCGCTGCCGGAGTCATCTAAATCAATCTCATCCCTTCTAGTCTACGCCGAAGGCAAAAATGATTATGAAGGAAAAACTGTGATAACGCCATTACGAACGTGTAGATGGCGCACAGTTTTTCCTTCATAATCATTTTGCCTTCGGCGTAGACTAGAAGGGATGAGATTGATTTAGATGACTCCGGCAGCGAGAGTTTAACACGGCTTGCAAGATTTTCAACATGATGTCGATTTTGACCCATAATTTCCTTAAAGGACAAGTCCACTCGGCTAAAAAAGTTTAATGATTAGATAGACAAAAATCTAAAAAGCCCAAATATAACTTGGTCTTGGAAAATGGAGCTCGGACTTATTTTTAATTAATTGTTTTAATGAGCAATGAACAAGTTAGTGATCGAGCCGGTTCACCCCCACAATGCATCGCGCGACATTTTTTGTGACGTAGGGTCCTCACATCAGAGAGCTAGCTAGCTATAGCGCTAGAGACGATGCCCATTCGCGAACCAGTCAGACCGCAGCGCTCGCCAAATCGCACGTATTTACCACTGATCTCTACGAAAAATCGTAGAGATCAGTGGTATTTACTCAAGTCGTATGCACGTTTTTGCTCCTCATGAATACGTAATAAGCAAAAACATGGCACAGTTCTCATCTTTCTGTTATGCTCAGGATTCATTTAATGACATTGAATTCGTCATGAATATTGAGCCAGAACTATAATCATTATAATGTACTATTCAATAAATAGTGAGTGAAGTTTGAAAATGTGAAAAAAAAACACCAAATAAAACTTGCAAAAAAAAATATTTGAAGAGTCGGATATACATGTTAAATAACCATTTTTATCGGGGGTGCGTCTCGCTGAATTTTGGCTTACCACATAATGTAGATATTTTCCTAACATAATATTATACTTCCTGTCAATGTTTGTCTCAATACCAGTCAGGAACTAGCAAAGTAGTAGCTGATGCATAATAGACTTCGGCGGAAAATACGACATGGCCGATCGACGAGCGTTTCGCATCGAGATCAACCGGGGGATACCACGTTATATATAACTCTGCGTCGATTCGCGGTCCAACCAGTCTGCGCGCTATACGTGAACACGCACGGAAGATAGACGGAGATTAAGGATATTCATGAATTACTCTCGTGTGCGTAACCCCCGGTCGTAGAGGCTTTGCATTGTCCCACATACTTATTATTGTGTACGATATTCATGCGCTACATACTTGTAGAAGTGAACGGAAAGTACAAAGTTGGACACAGATACGCACACAAGTACAATCAAGTACAATATAGAATACCAGCTCTAGGACAGAAGAGGGGATTTAAGTGTCTATATAGGCTATTTTTGGCCAGGCTTTGATATCATTTTAACAAAGAAGACACATTATTTGTATGAAATGTATGTTTGTGTAAATACAAACTTCTTTTTTTTGGGGGGGGGGGGCAATGTGATTTAAAATTGAAAATATGATTGTTCCCATCCCTGCTAATAATTTCATGGTTGTGAAAGTTCTGAAATGTGTTTTTATATTTGTAAACCATAAGTTCATGAGAAGAGCCTTAAACAGGAATTTCTTTTGGTAATTCCCAGACATTTGAGGATGGTAATATTTTATTTCATAGTTCTTTTGTCAATTGTGTTACTCCAGTTCATGTGTATTCCTGGAAATAAAATATTACAAAATTCTTTCCCTTATTCTTTTTTCTGCTTGATTTTGTTTTAAAATGACCCGCGGAATATATATTTCTGAAAATTTATTTTCGGGGTTTGTTTGACCCTCGGATAGAAATATTAGTGTGCGGTGGGCTGAAGGGCTCAAATATAACTTGAAGAATTCTAATTTTCATCTTCAACATCATTATCACAATCGTCATCGCCATCACAATCATTATCATCATCACCATAGCCATCATCGCCGTCACCACCTACATCATCATCACCACCATAAGCATTGCAATCACAACCATCATCGTCATCATCATGATCATCATCTCCATCATCATAATCACCGTCATCATCATCCCCATTATCATAACCATGATCATTATCGCCATAATAATCACCGTCATCATTGCCATCACGAATCACGATCATCACCACCACCGACATCACCATTAATTGCCATCATCACCACCAACCGTTAACGACCAGCATTGCCATCATAATCACCCTCATCATCACCACCATCAGCATTGCCATCAAGATCATGATCGCCATTACCACTGACGTCATCATGATCGCCATTACCACTGACGTCATCACCGTTGCCATCATCATTATCATCATCACCATAGCCATCATGATCAATCACCTTCACCACTGACATCATCACCATCATCTCCACCATCGCCATCACCACCATCACAATCACCATCACCAACGTATCAAAATATGTCAATGCTTGACTATTTATATTATGTTTACAGTGTGTAGGTACTATTTCTGGATGAAATACAAATCTGCAAAAAATATCTTTAAAAAAAAAAATTGTTTTTCTTTTGTGGGGGGCTATTATTTAACAGGTCTGTGTAATTTACATTCTTTAATCAAAATTCATGCTAACTAACCCAGAAGAAAACCAGCTCTGGTTTCTTCTGAATAGCCTAGTAAACAGACAACGGTTAAACAAAAAATGTATTATTTAACACTACTTCTAATAATAAATGCGATAGGACTAGGAATAAAATTTGCATTTTCTAATATTTATATTTTATTTATGAACTGACTTTGACATTTATATTGAGACCATCACAGGCATAAAATGTGTCGCTGAGAATAAAAGTATTATTAGAGTTCAATATTGTTAAATTGTATAAAGGTGACAGTTCTTCTTTCTTCTTCCTCGGTAAATGCTACTTCATACAACGAAGATTGATGTCTGTCAATGTCCCGCAAGCTTCGATGGTTGAGTGCGTCTGTCAGAAAAACAACAACAAATGATTGTTGTTCAGTCAGTTTTCTATTAATATAATAAATGCTTTGTTCGTGTGAAGCTCTGGAATCCCACCTTGGAACTTTGGGAGTATCAGAGATTTTTGTTTTATTGAAAGGATTAAGCTGAACAAAATCCTTTTCGTCCTTCTCCCAAACTCCCCGTTCAAGATTGTTTGTTGCAACGTGAAGCATAACTGCTGATGAGTCTTCAAATTAATAACCATTAAAATGAACAAAGGCCTGGAGTCCACTCAGTCCAGCAAATGTTGATATAGGAATGCAATGGAGACTGATGTGTGATGTCTGTCAAAGTCCCGCAAGCTTCGATGGTCAAGTGCGTCTGTCAGAAAAACAACAAATGATAAGAAGAATAAAATGGCTTTTCAATGTATGGGGATTTGAAAAGAACTTATCAAAGTAGCTAGCCATTTATGGTAGCCAAAACTGGCTTGCTTTCAAATTTATTTTTTATATGAAAACAAGTTACAGGTGTCAGATTCATGAAGTTTTCCCTTCATTTTTCAAGACGTGCACAAGTTCTAAAATGTAAGTGTTTAACTTTTGCTTTTTGTTTTAATTCTGCTCTGTTCATAATCATAATATATACTACTCACACAAGGAATTGTTGCTTATTTCTGTGGCTGGCTGTAAGGTTTGAGTTGACCAGAAGGCAGAACCAAAGTTTGAGAATACCAAAATAATAAAATTAATTATCCTGTAATTTGTCATTCTAATATCCAGCTCAGCTCAGCTAAGGATTCCAGTTCTTTACAATTCGACCACAGTTATCAAACCCCTTCATTACTTGTCTTAACATGTTTAAACCCTTGTAAATATACATTTCAAACATATCATTTGTTCTAGATTTATAATAAATAGCAATGACTAATGAGCAGTCAGTGTCAGCAGTCGATTTATTTACATTGCTGTCGATTTGCGACAACAAAAACTAAAAAGCTGACACAAATATATACACTTGGGACTACTGTATGCGCCACATAATGGAACAGCGACACACAAGAAACCCCGCCATTCCTGACTAAAAGGCCGTAGCCATAGCAATTTCCCGCGGTTTCGAATCATTTTCCGTCTACTTCCGGTAGATTTCAAAAATATAGCCCAATAATTTGGGCAAAATGTCTATGAAGTACATTATTATTTTTAAATATAGATTCTGAAAGACATTATTTGTGTTTAATGTTTTTCAAATAAGTTCATCCCTAACTGTAGTGTACTGAACAACAGTACATAAACTTGTGCTGTTGTGCATTTAGGGATTAGCTTCTTTGAAGAACACTGAACACAAATATTGTTGATTCTTGTGTCATGTTCATAGTGATTAGTGAATGTGATATTATGTGAAATGGAATCATTTAAACTGGAGGTGAAATAATTAATAATGCATGCAAATAAAATAAACACTCGTCGCCAAAAATAGATGACTAATTGACTTAAAGCTTGTCTTCCAAAGATCAGACATACATCCAAACCAAATATTTTCATCATCTTTGTCATCATTAACACGATCCTTATTTATTACTAATAATATCATTAATGTTTCAGGTTATTATTACATCTACAGTATTCCACAGAAGTAAGTACACCCTCACAAATAATTTGCGCTTTAGTCTGGAAAACATCTACAATGTATCTCAGGAAAGCTAGTATTTTGTCATCTGTCATCTGTTTTGTCATATTTACCACAGCGCTACTAAGGTCAACCTATAATTTAGACGAGTGTAAATGGTCATTTCTGGCGCATTGTTTGTATTGACTAGCAGCAACATGCACATGGCACGGCCGCACGCATAGACCTACGACGCTGTAGATCTACGCCTGAGCGGCCCGGGCACGCAGGCATCGCGTACGATACGGTTACTGAATGAAGCCAAGATCTACGTTTGTGGATGTACTTTTTAATTGTTTACTTCATCATATTTTTGTAAGAACATTACCTTTTGACGCTCAGACTCTTCCCGACGTCGTGTTGTTGATTTCCTCTTGGATGGTGGTTGAGGACGGTGGAAGAAGATGGTAGGAATGGCATCGGGTTTTTTAGTAGTAGTTTCATTCGGGCCTCGTACTTCATCACCTTCGCCCGAATTCCTGTAAACAATCAGCCTCGAAGTGGTCCTCGCAAACGACTCTATTTTTGCTAAATTGATATGTCCGTATATTAAACTTGTTCGTCCCAATATTATTCAACCACTGAGAACATCTCTCCCTGTCTTTCAATGGGTTTGGGATGCTAAAGAAACTGTTTTTACTCCCATACCCTGGCCGATTGGAACACCCTTACGCCTGGCACAGCGGCATCTTGACTAGTCAGAATGTAAGACATGCGCTTAGTTGTGAGGACCATACGTCACATCACGTGATCAACAATCTGACATCGGTGCGGCAAATTTAAATGTTTTGCTAGAAATAACCGAAATAGAAATCGCTCTTAAAAATCAACCGATTGAAGTACAGCAGTGATATTTGGCAGTTTTAACCTTTGATTTATTTACAACATGCTATGATTTTTGAAAATTCGAGTGGACTTGTCCTTTAAAAGGGACCATTAAACGGATTATTTCAATCAAGTTAGTAAGTGGAACCGATGTATTATAGCCTAGTCCTAATTTACATATTTGGATATTCACGAGGTAAAATGACATTTTGGGGGATTTTGGGGGCAAAACGCTACGACCTGAAATGGCCGTGGCGTTATCAAGGGAATGTGTATAGACGGTTTCCGTCTCTAAAGAGAGAGCCGGCCGACCCTACCCCAATAAGAGGCTAACGAACGAAAGAGACGGAAAATTCGGTCTAGCACTAAATTAGACCGAAAGCTTCAGTCTCTATACCGTCGGTTGTTCCACTGAGACTACGTCTGGCTCCACTAGACCTCCGGTTATAGAGACAGAACGATCGCCTATGCCAGCCTATGTTGAAGATATCACGGCTAGATTTTAGCCGTTAGGCCCCTCCCACAAACATGAACAAACTTGCCACGGCCGTATTGTTATGCCCCCAAAATCCCCCAAAATGTGCGCCATCTACACGTTCGTAATGGCGTTATCACAGTTTTTCCTTCGTAATCATTTTTGCCTTCGGCGTAGACTAGAGTAGAGTCTCCGGTTTGCGGCATCGCCCGGTTTGCGGCCAGGGGTATTTGTTTTAAAAATAAAATGAATATGACTCGATAATAATCGTTGAAACCTACCGTGGATTCCACGGTAAGTTCTGCTTTGCCGAAAACGTCCGTAGCAGGTGCTCCTGTCGGTACGGAGTATCCGTCAGCGATGTCGGAAATCTACGGCACCAGTCGCCGATGAAAATTCCAGCAGGTGCTAACTTTTAAGTTAAGAGATCGAGGCATGACTAGTAGCTCTATTTGTCCGATATTTGTCCGATTGGAGGTGAAATTTGATGTTTTTGTGGAAGTATGATGGCTGTGGTCTGTCTCCTATCGCAGATATTTTGATTGTGCCACCGCATGGCCAGTTGCATGGGGTGGCCGCAAACCGGCACGTAATTACGTGTTTTTTTCTGGTTTGCGGCGTTAATACACACATAACATGCGGGATCGTGTATGATGGTATGTGTGCTGATGTGTGTACCCGCTATGACCCGATAGTTTCTAGTAGTACGTACCCCCGTATGGGATGATCCATTCGAGGAAAAGGTGAAATTGTTTAAAACTTGACAAATTTACCGTAGCAACAGATAAACATGAGAATTTGGGTTACCCGTAGTAATTTGGTACATGCTTTCATCGTGACGTAGCGCATAAAGCTTTATGACGTACGCGTGCCGCAAACCGGTACTGCGTGCCCGCAAACCGGGGAACTCGAAGCATTTCGAAACGTGGTCAATGCTGACCACGCTGTGGGTCAGTTAAGTTATTTGTGACTTCTATTTAATAAGTAAGTATACTATATGGACTCTTTATTGAGGGTATTGAAGTATTCTGTGAGTATTCCAATAAAAATAGAATCGGCAGTTCCCGCCGATCGGCCGCAGACCGGAGCCACTACTCTAGAAGGGATGAGATTGACGGCAGCGAGAGTTTAACACGGCTTGCAAGATTTTCAACATGGATGTCGATTTTGACCCATAATTTCCTTATAAGGGACCATTAAACGGATTATTTCAATCAAGTAAGTAAGTGGAACCGATGTATTATAGCCTAGGCCTAATGTAAAATTGGATATGCACGAGGTAAAATGACATTTTGGGGGATTTTGGGGGCATAACAATACGGCCGTGGCAAGTTTGTTCATGTTTGTGGGAGGGGCCTAACGGCTAAAATCTAGCCGTGATATCTTCAACATAGGCTGGCATAGGCGATCGTTCAGTCTCTATAACCGGAGGTCTAGTGGAGCCAGACGTAGTCTCAGTGGAACAACCGACGGTATAGAGACTGAAGCTTTCGGTCTAGCACTAAATGTGCATGAATGAATAATGATTACATAACTTTCATGACCACGTATCCAGTATTTCGTCTCCGTGTATTTCAAAATTTGTTCTGCAATGACCTTTATCTGCTCATGCTCAGACTGCAACCGTGAACTGGCTTATTATAAAGGACCGTGCAGATTCTGGACTATGGCTATGCACACAGTGTCACACGCACACAGCATACACGCTCGATTTGCACACCAGCGGAACTCCAGATATAGAGACCGCTGCCCTGCTGGCGCAGTCGATGCGACTGGCATAATTAGCCTCAACAAAGACAATGAATAACCACTTGCCCGACCATTTAACCAATTTCACTTCAAAATAAAGCTGACAAATTCTTCTATTCCCGTTAAATATTCTGGATAATGAATTAATCACTGTAGAATATGATTAAAAGTGATTGTAACTAACCTTCCAAGCTCGGACTTCATGAAATGCTTCGACAAAATAATGAGAGCTAGATATTTGAGATCATAAAGCTGCTAGATATGACATGTGAGTTGCTATTCTTTGCTAAAGTCGCAAAATAAAAATATGACGGTACTGGTATTGTCCTACGCGCGTGATATCGCGTCAACAAAATTGAGGGCACTAATTTTTGAGAGAGTGCTCAGAGCGAAGAGACTCGGGAGGCGGGGTGGGGGCAGTGGCGGATTCAGGGAGGGGCCCCCTCCCCTGGGGAAAAACAGGGAAACACGTTAATTGTACCTTCATTTGTTAAAAAAAAAGAAAACGGGCCCCCTCCCCAAGCTGTAACCGTCCAGGAAGCTCCGACACCGGCGCCGCAGGTTGGTGTGTAGGCAAGAGAGTGATAGCTCCCATGAAAGGCGCCGGTGTCGGAGCTTTCTGGAGTTACCTCCCCTGTGCTCAAGGGGGGGGGGGGGGTCGAGGCGGGGGCGGGGGTGGGTGCGACTTTGCTAATTTTCTGGGGCAAAAAAATAAATAGTGCACCCCCCCCCCCCCCCCACTGAGCAAAATATCGGCCAGCGCGATTTTCAAATTTTCGGGGGCAATTTGTTTTTATTTTTAAATAGTGCTCCTTCCCCCTTTATGAGGATCATCATACAATACATGCACCCTGTACGTCGTATCTCGTTGGCGTCCTTTGCGTAAAAAAGATAGTAGCAGAAAGAAAAAGCCTCATAACTGAATGCGAAACATTATTGCTCATGTCAATTCATCTAAGATTCAAGGTGAACTTTCTTATACCCCCAAAAGAAAACAATTGATGACACGCCTTTGTTGTCTACATTGTCGGAGAGGATGGGGGCATCGCCGAATCTCGGGTGGCACTTATAAGGCCCCTAGTTTTGCAAGCCCTCAAAAACTTATCTCAGAATTTATATGTAGCAGAAAAATTAGTTTCTGAAAGTACGAGCAAATTTTCAGATTATACTATAGATTGAAAATTTGAACAAATTTCTCCTTTGTGATTTAAATTATAAATATTGATAAGAATAATAGCAACCGGATTCTTATTGCATTTAATTGGGGGAAAAAACGAATCGGCTTCAATTCGTAAACAATTGCACACATGTTGTGACATATCTGCGATTCTGAAGCGATATAGGCCTAGTTTTTTTTCTTCCACAAAGGAAGCTTGAAAATGTCTTAAAATGTTGATACTCATATGCAGATCGATCCTCGGTCACTACGAAATGTTACACGTTTAAAAGTTCAGATAAGTTGAATGCTATTTGAAATTGGAGCGAAGGGCTGCCCGCGAATAACAACGACGTATACACAAAGTTTATTTCACAATAAAAAATGGGTTATAAGAAAAATACATCCGTGCACCTTGCTTTCCAAATATAGTAGGGAGTAGTTCGGGCATCGAACTGGGTGCCAGGAATCATCCCCCAAATGTAGCCAGCGAGTGAAGGGAACGAACAAAAAATATAGCAGCTAGAAGAAAACACACACAAACAAGCACACGCAAAAAAGGCACCCCCAAAAAACTAACACCAACTTTCTTTTGGTAAAACATTATTTTTTCATCAAAATGTACAAGGTTACTGATTCACGCCTGCGTGTTTATGAGGGTTTTAGGTTTGCGAGTGACTTCTTGTCATTGATATTTCTCATCAAAAGACACTATGATAATTTGGGCACCTAGTATAGCTCTAGTGCGGATTATAAGGTAATGGTTCACGAATATTGGAACATAGATTATTAGGGATAAGCAGCAGCCCCCCTCACCTTCCTTTGTTTTGCTAAATTGCTCCCTCATTTTCTCCCCGTCCCCCTACTTTTCGGATCAGGCAGAGGCGGCGCTCCGGGGGGGGGGGGTGCCCTCCCACCTTTTCAAGTACCCTAAAAGTGCCCCTTTTTGCATGGGAAAAGTGCCCCTTTTACTTTGACAAGTGCTCCTATTAATTTTGAAAAGTGCCCCTTCCCCTTTCCACTTTGATATGTGCTCCTTTTATTTTGACACATAACCATTTTCCTTTGACAAGTTCCCATTTTCCTTTGTGATAAGTGTCCATTTTCCATTCTCATAAGTGCCTTTTTTAATCTCTAGTAAGTTCCCCTTTTCAGGTACGAGAAGCGCCCCTTTTCACTTTTGATAAGCGCCCCCTTCACCTTTGATAATTGCCCTATTCAAATCTGAGAGGTTCCTCTTTTGCTTTGACAAGTTCCGCTTTTCCTCTGTAAAAAGCGCCCCTTCCCCTTTTTAACTTGGATAAGCGCACATTATATTCTCACATGTGCCCCTTTTCCTTATGATAAGTGCCCCCAATTAAAAAAGAGCCCCTTTCCCTTCTCATAAATGCCCCTTTTCATCTATAAAAATATTTCCTTTTCATTCTCATAAGTGCCCCTTTTCATCTCTTGTAAATGAACCTATTCAATTCTGAGAGATACTCGTTTTATTTTGACAAGTGCCCCTTCCCCTCCTGATAAGTGCTCTTTTCATGTCTTATAAATGCCCCATTCTTTGAAAAGTCCCCCTTTTCCTTCCAAATATATGCTCTTTTTCCTTCTTATAAATACCCCTTCCCTTTCTCAAATTTACCCTTTTTCATCTTTAATAAGTGCCCCGTTTATTTTAACATGTGCCTCTTTTGCTTTTGAATAAGAGCCACAGGCACGCACGGGGGGGGGGGGGGGGGTTTGGGGTTAACCCCCCCCCCCTTGAGTTTTTTTTTTATGTGTGTATTATGTGTGTATTTTTGAGCAACCCCCCCCCCCCCACTATTGTGTGTTTTTTTTTTGCCAATGGCTGACCTAAAAAAGTGACCTTACCCCCCCCCCCCCCTCTACGGAGCAAAATGTCAATTTTTCGAATTTCGAGACCAAAAAAAAAAAGGTGTGCTCTTACCTCCCCCCCCCCCCCCCCCCCCCCCCCCCCCCCCCCCCCCCCCGCTTATTCAGGGGCTGGCTGAGTCGTTGCGATTTTTGTGGGGACCAAAAAAAAAAAGTGTTCTCTTACCCCCCCCCCCCCCCTCCCCCGCCTTTTCAGCGGCGGGCTGAGTCGTTGCAAAAATTTTGGCCCGATTTCAAAATGATAACCCCCCCCCCTTGAAAAAATCCTGCGTACGCCACTGAAGAGCCATTTCCCCCTTCTCATAAAAGCCCCCTTTTACCTCCGATATCATTATCATTAGTGTCCCTTTTCCATTCTCATAAGTGCCTCTTTTCATGTATGGTCATTGGTCAGTGCCCCTTTTCAAATGCGATAAGTGCCCCTTTTCACCTCTGATAATTACCCTTTTAACAATGATATTTGCCCCCTTTTTCCTTTCTAATAAGGAACCGATCCCCTTTTCATAAATGCCCCTTTTCACTTCTTATAAATGCCCCTATCAAAATCTGAAGGGTGCTTCTTTTCCGTCGACACATTCCCATTTATTTTTCATCCCTAGTGCATGCCTCTTTTTGAGGTGAAAGAAGTGACCCATTTTCAACTGCTCCTTTTCTTTTCTAATTAGTGTCTTAACCCTTTCGACATGTGTCCCCTTGTCCTCTCATCATTAAACGCAATGGCGGATCCAGGGGGTGGAGCGGGGCGCCCGCCCCCCCCCCCTGGGAAAAAAACGTGTAAAAACACGTTAATTTTACCTTTTTGGGGGAGTTGGCCCCCCCCCCCCTGGCGCTCAAGGGGGGGGGGGTTGCAAATTTTCAAATTTTTGAGGGCTCCCCAAAAAATGTCTCATGTTCATCCAAGCGTGAACACATACCACACAAAAATGGTACCAAATGATTCGGGATAAAACACTCTTTCATAAGACATATACAAATTTAATGTTCATCGATGATTTGTTGAATAATTAGCAATTTTCTAGGTGTAAACTTTTTTTGACTCACACTGTATAGGTGTATATACCAACGTCTAAAAAATTATATATTTTAGCTTTGAGATTTCTCTGAAGGTGCCTTTTCCAGAAAGTGCCCTTTTTGTTGGTATTTTTTGTTTAGGTATATATAGAGGCACTTTTAAAGTGGTGTATCGGCCAACAAACAACATAAGTACATCTTGTCAGATTTTCATATTGTGGAAAGCGGGAGTCCATATACAAACTTTAACAGTTGAAAAACATCATCATCAAATAATTTTTTCGACAAGGCCTTAAAAACTAAATACATGCGTATATATGAACCAAGTACAAATACCCATCCCCCGAGAGATATAGGGTTATATTTGATTTCAAAACTATGAATCCAGTCCTGTGACAGAATCACGAGCATTCAAAATTAGTATGACCCTTCCAGGCGCGGATCCAGGATTTTCCAATAGGGGGGGGGGGGGGGGGCCGGAAATTTGAAAATTGCGCAGACCTTTTTTTAAAACTCAACATATCAATACTTACAAGGTCATATTAGAAGCACCATACCGGTACAATTTTTGTCATTTCAATCGGGGGGGGGGGGGGAAGGGGGCTATAACCTCTTGCCCGAAAAAGTAATTTTCTGGTTTCACAATTCGGCTAGTGAGCGAAGCGGTCGAGCAAAAATTTGAGCATAATATGTACTACGAAAGTGTTATTTATCACGAAAATAAACGAGAAAAGATATCAAAAATTCATATTCGGGCAGCTCGCTGTCCCCCCCCCCCCCCCCATTACGCGCGAAGCGCAGAAGCTGTGATGTTTCATGAAATTATTAGAGGAGAGGATTCGTTGAACCATTCTCGACTCTAAATCATTGTTTGAATTTATTTCGTCCCCCCCCCTCTCGCGCGAAGCGCGGAAACTTTGACCTTTCATATTTTAATAAAATTATTAGACAAAAAATTAGAAGATTCGTTGTTCCATTCTCGACTCTAACTCCTTGTTTGAATTTAGTTCGTCCCCCCCCCCTCTCGCGCAAAGCGCGGAAGCTATGACCTTTCATTAATTATTAGAGAAAGAAGAAGATTTGTTGTACCATTCTCTCGACTCTTATTCTTTGTCTGAATTCAGTTCCCCTCCCCCTCCCGCGCGAAGCGCGAAAACTTTGACCTTTCATAGTTTAATGAAATTATTAGAGAAAGAATTAGAAGATTCGTTGTTCCATTCTCGACTCTAAATCCTTGTTTGAATTTAGTTCGCCCCCCCCCCTCTCGCGCGAAGCGCGGAAGCTTTGACCTTTCATTAATTATTAGAGAAAGAAGAAGATTTGTTGTACCATTCTCGACTCTTATTCTTTGTCTGAATTCAGTTCCCCTCCCCCTCCGCGCGAAGCTCGGAAACTTTGACCTTCCATAGTATTGAAATTATTAGAGAAAGAATTAGAAGATTCGTTGTTCCATTCTCGACTCTAAATCCTTGTTTGAATTTAGTTCGTTCCCCCCTCTCGCGCGAAGCGCGGAAGCTATGACCTTTCATTAATTATTAGAGAAAGAAGAAGATTTGTTGTACCATTCTCGACTCTTATTCTTTGTCTGAATTCAGTTACCCTCCCCCTCCGCGCGAAGCGCGGAAACTCTGACCTTTCATAGTTTAATGAAATTATTAGAGAAAGAATTAGAAGATTCGTTGTTCCATTCTCGACTCTAAATCCTTGTTTGAATTTAGTTCGCCCCCCCCTCTCGCGCGAAGCGCGGAAGCTTTGACCTTTCATTAATTATTAGAGAAAGAAGAAGATTTGTTGTACCATTCTCGACTCTTATTCTTTGTCTGAATTCAGTTCCCCTCCCCCTCCGCGCGAAGCTCGGAAACTTTGACCTTCCATAGTATTGAAATTATTAGAGAAAGAATTAGAAGATTCGTTGTTCCATTCTCGACTCTAACTCCTTGTTTGAATTTAGTTCGTCCCCCCCCCCCTCTCGCGCAAAGCGCGGAAGTTATGACCTTTCATTAATTATTAGAGAAAGAAGAAGATTTGTTGTACCATTCTCGACTCTTATTCTTTGTCTGAATTCAGTTCCCCTCCCCCTCCCGCGCGAAGCGCGGAAACTTTGACCTTTCATAGTTTAATGAAATTTTTAGAGAAAGAATTAGAAGATTCGTTGTTCCATTCTCGACTCTAAATCCTTGTTTGAATTTAGTTCGTCCCCCCCTCTCGCGCGAAAGCTATGACTTTTCATTAATTATAAGAGAAAGAAGAAGATTTGTTGTACCATTCTCGACTCTTATTCTTTGTCTAAATTCAGTTACCCTCCCCCTCCGCGCGAAGCGCGGAAACTTTGACCTTTCATAGTTTAATGAAATTATTAGAGAAAGAATTAGAAGATTCGTTGTTCCATTCTCGACTCTTAATCTTTCTCTGAACGTAAAGCGCAGAAGCTTAACGTTTTATTAAATTATTAGAGAAAGAAGACGATTTGTTGTACCATTCTCGACTCTTGATCCTTATTTGGATTTAGTTTACCCCTCCCGCGCAAAGCGCGGAAGCTTTGACGTTTCATTAAATTATTTATAGAGAAAGAAGACGATTCGTTGTACCGTTCTCGACTCTTAGTACTTGTCTGAATTGAGTCCCTCCCCCCCCCCTCCCGCGCAAAGCGCGTAAGCTTTGACGCTATATTAAATTATTAGAGAAAGAAGACGATTCGTTGTACCATCCTCGTCTCTTAATCCTTGTTTGAATTCAGTTTCCCCTCTCTCCCACGCGAAGCGCGGAAGCTTTGACATTTCATTAAATTATTAGAGAAAGAAGACGATTCGTTGTACCGTTCTCGACTTGTCAGAATTTCAAAAATATTTCCTTGTCTGCTCCTTTTTCGTCTTATGTCCTCTCACTGCCCCTACCGCCCCTGGCTACGCGCCTGCTTTACAGGGAAAATGAAACAATCATGATTGTGATAGCACACAATTAGACTAGTAGAAATGAAAGATTTATTACACCAATGCATGGATAAATCCATGGTTTTACCAACACAAGCACAAGCGAGTTGGTATGAGCTGAATCCAAATGAAGGGCAAAATAAGAGTTGTGAAGCGGCCCTACCGCTAATTTAAAATTTGACTGTTGAGTATGTAGCTTCTATTTAAAAGACATCCAAAATAGTGTGCCCTTTTTAAATTTCTCACTAAAGAGTACTGGTGACCTTTGTAGCGCAGGGGCTGTTTTTGACGTTTAACTTTGAATCCGCGGCTCGAGATTTGATGCGGCCGGCCCGGCCCCCTCTACGTTTGCCAAGCCTACTGGAATGACCCCAAATCTCCCGATTACAGTTTTTCCCTTATTCGTTGTTACTGTCACTAAGCGCCATTTCCTCCCCCCCCCCACCCCCACCCCCCCCCACTCACTCAGTGTTATCTAGGGTACGCGCAATTATGTTCCCTCTCTTTGAAAGCACCCCTCTATATCTGGTGCGTGAAAAGTTTTTGGAGATTTTGGAAACACAAATTGGGGGGGGGGGGGGGACTTTCTTCGTTATCATTTCTCCTATTTTCTCTCTCTCTCTCTCTCTCTCTCTCTCTGTTTCTTTTCTCTTCTTTTTTTCTCTTCTCTTTTCTTTTCTCTTCTCCTTTCTTTTCTCTTCTCCTTTTTTTCTTCTCTTAATTCTCCTTTCCTTTTTTTTCTCTTCTTTTCTTCCTCTTTTTTTCCTTTTTTTTTGCGCCGCCAATAGGGGGGCCGCGGCCGTTTCGGCCACCCCCTGGATCCGCCACTGGACCCTTCGGTATGAAAAACTTATAACAGATTTGATAATGGTCATTCTGAAAACCATATCCACATCAAAATACAGAAACCAGAGGCAAGGGATATACATTGCAAATTGGCTGTTCAAACTCTACTTACTTACTTTTATATGCAATCTACATTTTACCCTATGGCGTAATGCAAAACACATTCCTAGCTAGCAAGGTCATAGAAAAGCATACATAGCTAGGGTGATACCCCCCCCCCCCCCCCCCCCCCTCCACATAATCAGATAATCTTTATTCTTGTGATAAGACTAGATCAACAAAGCAGCTTTATGATCACATAACAGTACCCGTGACTAAGCCCAGCCGCGGCAGCACGGGTGAGCCAGTGCAGCGCAGCCAGTGGAGTCGCCGCGCCCCGGAGGGAGAGACGTATTGCTGGCTTGGAGTAGCGGATCGTAAAGTGTAAACGGTGCAAGAGATGGTCAGTAAAGTAATGTTATTATGAGCTCAGGTAATTAAAATAAACTGTATTATAATTTTATCTCAATGTCCGATTTATTTCATCAATAAATAGTGTCTGGGAGCATGCTTCGTAGCTTTGTAATAGACCCTTATTTTATTATAAAATTGTTTTGACGATCTTCGCTAAATGCCGTAGGTTCACGTTCTCCGCTTCAAAAGTTCAAAGCTAGTGTAGTAAGCATAGACCCTAGTGGATTTTGTTCATTGGGTATTTTATCATATTTAAATAGATCTATAGACTATATTTTGAATTCTTTGGTTATTTTAGTGTGTTTTATTATTTTCGGTTCCTAACAGTGGCGGATCCAGGGGGGGGGCACAGGGAGCTCGTGGCCCCCCAAAAAAAAGAAAAGGAGGGGGAAAGAAAAAGGAGAGGAAAAAAAAAAGGGAAGAGAAAAAGAAGAAGAAAAGAGGGAGGAAAGAAAAGGGGAGAGGAGAAAAAGGAGGGGAAAGGGAAAGAGAGAGGAGAGAAAAGGCGGAAAAAGAAGAAAGGCGGAGAGACGGAGGAGAGAAAAGGGGGAAAAGGAGAATAATGAGAAGGGAAAAGAAAGAAAGGGGGATGATATTATAGGAAGGTGTTTTTTTACCGGGTAAGGGGCGGGGGCATGCAATTTTAAGTCGAACATGACTAATACCAAAGATTTTATCTCCTTTATAACTTATTACTTATAACTTGGTCTTGAATTAATTTTCCGATATACCTATTCTAAGTGCTCTTTCAGCATGCAGATTGTCCCCGCCATTAATCCTGCCACAGTTGCTGGTT